>NW_016158708.1:103554-114757 GCF_001687245.7 Rhagoletis zephyria
GTTACCGGTTTACATACCGATCACATAGCAGTGAAAATCACTTAGATTGGTGCCATATAAAGTATATCTTCCATACCTCTGATTGTTTAGATGCGATTTTTTATATAAGTATGTAACTCCTCTATCGATGTATGCAGATGTATTCAAAATCAGTAATCTGTCAAACTAAAATTTGCAGACGTTCATGAAAGGTATGAAGCCTTCGGCACAGCCGAAGACAGCGCTGCTCTTACTTGTTTTTTATTAGCTTCAGTTTTCATAACAGTTTCTGTAACTTGTTTTTTTGATTCAGAAAAAATTCTACTATTGCGAATATTCTAATCCTTGCTAATCTTCCTTTGACCAATCATTATTCTCTTATTTATCCATCGATTTTCTTCATTGGTAGCTTAGTTTTTTTCTAAAGGAACAGGCTTTAACACAAGTGCGAACCATTTGCACAGAAACTGTTATTTTTTCAATTAATTCAATTAATTAAAATATACCTGATTAAGTGGAACCACTCTTTTTTTTAAGCTGAATAACGGTAAATTGCAAATACGTCGAAAACGTTTCCATATAAAACAAATTAACTCGATTTTCGGAATCAGCGAGCGGTTCTACATACAAATTGGATAGTGGTGTCTGGAGAACAAAATCAAAATTAAAATTTGTGATCCAGTGTTATTTGGAACAAATAAAAATCAAAGAGTAAAAGATGTTAAAGTTTAAATTTTATATGTAGTTCTTATATTTATAATATCCCGGAAACTACTTGATGGATAAAGATAATTTAAATACCTTTTACTCGACGTACATATATAGTATATCCCTTTTTAAACAAAATTTTAAATAAACGCCATTAAAAAAACTTATATTATGTCCTAAAAATATAAAAGAAGTTAAAAATCATGTACACCAAATGAAACACCCATTAATTACCACTATTTTAACATCATTAGTTTTTTAAAACGTTGCGTAGTTCAGAAGACATTAATATTTAAAAGAATCAAACAATTTAATTTTAACCATTGATATCTTCTTTACTTTTTACTTGCAAAGCAGTCGGTAGAACAAACATAATTTTGGTATGGAAACAGCACTAGAAGTTCTATCGAGCCACATTTTTGATTTTTGCAGAGCTAAACTCCCCCCTGTGGAGGGAAATACGCATAAAAATTTGCCATCATTTAGTTTAAGAAAATAATTGTAAAAAATATTTTAAGATCTTTTTATATAAATTTAAGATCTCTTTTCAGAGATAGTAGTCAAGAGATCTAGGTTTAATTTAAGCCAGGAAGGTTCAATTACCTTTTGTTTTTTTGCTAGAGCTTCTAAAATATTTAAAAAATCGCGAGATTTGACAATTTGGCCTCGTTTTTTTTCAAAATCTGGAACTGATGGAATGATTACGAATTCGTAATCAGCACAAAAAAAAATATCAAACTTTAACATTTGCGGTACCAACATTTTTTTATATTTTGGTTGGGCTGTGTTATCCATTAAAAAATTAGCAAAAATCCCGATTTCCGTTTTTTCTACAGAAATTTCGCTCCCCTATTTAGTTATAGTTTTGCAAAATAATTCAATGAATATCATCATGCAAGTGCAGTAGACAGCGCCTTATTTTGCAACTTTGTCCTACAATGCAAGACTCCCCCCAGAAAGGTTCATTTGGTCATAAAAACGTGACCTGCGAAAAATGTTTAAAATCGGATAACGGAAACACGTGCCTCAAAGGCCACTAAACTAAGTTAAGTTGGGTTGGAGAAACCAGCCCATAAAGTTCAGCAAATGCATTGAATTTTTCACAAACCGGTCAATATTTTGCCTATAATTCAGTCGGAAATTTAACATATTTTAAAGGCTCTTGAAGGAGCTGTGTCCCCTGATTTCAAAAATAGCTACAGTATTTTTAAACCTCCCCATTTTGAAGTAGAATACGTCTTAAGCGCCACGGAGACAATCAAGTAAATACGTCAAGCATTGCATATGTGTGAGTCAGGTTTGCTCGTGTCTTGCCCGCAAACGTTCAAATAAATGCGTCAATCACCACTTTGTATTGTGAATACGCAGCGTTCGTTCGTTAGCATGTAGTAGAGGTATACGCCGCCGAGCCACGCCGCCGCCGCCGCCGTTTTTTGTCATTCCTCACGCGCCGCCGCCGAGTTACGAAAATATCGGCGCGGCGGCGGCGGCGGCGGCGTTCGGCGCCTAAGGAATTTTGTGCAAAATTTTCATGATGTATGTACATTGAATACATCGTTTGAAGGAACTAAATATTACTTGTATAAAAACACAATTTTACGAAATGAAAATTACATTTTTAAATTAGTTTTTTTTGCATAATTTGGGCCACTGGACAAGAGTATGATCTCCTTTATTTTTTCCAAAATAGCATAACTTANGGATGAGTATTTGTTGTTATTATTATGTCATTAACAGGCTAACCTAATATTCACGCACGCCGCCAATTTATTGTCAAAAATTTCTCATGCACATGCAACTTGTATGAGATCAACCGAAATTGAACGGCGTGCGTATGAAGCTAACTCAATTTCCAATTTTTGTTCTGCGTGACATTTTGATTTGACGTTTCGCTCAATGAAATCAAATGCAAACGCATGCAAGTCAATTTCGGGTGACGCAAAAAAACAAATTCGACGGCATGCGTACCAAAACGCAAGCCGCGAATATTAGGTTAGCCTGTTATGGCGTAATTTTATATGTTATATGCCATAAATTAATATTTACTACATTTCCACATAGCGTGCGTTGCGCCCGATCGATGATTTTTTAATTTTTGTACCAAATGGACAAAAATAATGTACTAAATCTTGCGAAAAAGTACCAAAATTCAAAAGACCAGACATACATATGTATATGGGTAATTTCCAAACAAAGTGTTCATGGCAGGTATTTTATATATATGATCAAAATGTTCATTCCTAGGAAATAATAATTTATTTTCCATATCCACCTATTTAGCTCGCTATAAGCACAAATTGCTCAAACAAGTCGCAGAAGAAAGTATTAAAAATGAATTACAAAAACTAAAATCGAAAAACGCTGATGAAGTTACAGATTCCCCAAATTTTGAAACAGCCAAAGGAATGAGAATGAAGACTCCTTTTTAAAAAGCTTTAGAAAAACCTGACAAATTTGGCTTGGCTTGTAAGCGCTGTTTAAACAACGAGCTCGCCATTATGCTAATTGTTTCTTAAAAATACTTGGCATCCGCATCCGCGGATGTTAGCTGTTACATATTCGCATCCGCATTCGCATCCGCGGATGTTTTAAATTTCACATTCGCAACAACCCTAGTTCAAAATACTGAGGTACATTGGTGATGCCATATACTTTCACAAGTTCACAACCAGTTTGAAACCAGTTCCAGTCTAGTTCGGAAAAAGTTGGGCTAAGTTTCGATGTAGGTCAAGACCAGTTTGGGACTAACTAGTAACCAGTTGGGGGCAGTTCCAATATAGTTCGGGACTAATTCGGGTTCACTTGGGACTGAACTCGTCCCGAACTAGCCTTGAACAGGGCCCAAACTAGCCCCATTTGGGCCCAAACTAATATCAGATTCCCGAAATAGTCCCTACAATTGCCAAAATCCTGAAATAGTCTCAAAAACTTTAATCATCTCGAAACAGTCCAGAAACTCCTGAATTGAGGGATACTCATTTTCCTTTCAATCCCTCCCCCGAGGAAATCTCCTTAGGGGAAGTGCGCTGCTTTTTCCGACCTCCCGGATGAGCGCCGCTTGGCGTGGGCGATTTATTCGCTCAAACCCTTCAAATCCCCAGGACCCGATGGCATCATACCTGCGCAGCTGCAAAAGGCGGCGGAGGTGTCGTGCCGTTGGTTGGCCCTAATCTACGCGAGTTGCGTTAGGTACGGGCACATTCCCAGGGGTTGGAGGGTTGTCAAGGTGGTGTTCATCCCAAAGGGCGGAAGAAGCTCTCATGCTGCCCCCAAGGACTTCAGGCCAATCAGTCTTTCATCGTTTCTACTGAAGACGTTGGAGAGGCTGGTTGACATGCACATAAGGAGCTCATTTCCTCGAGATTGTCTATCTAGAGCTCAGCATGCTTATTGTAAGGGAATGTTGGTAGATACTGCTCTTCATACAATTGTGAGGTGTATAGAGGAAGCCTTCACTCACAAGGTCTTTGCCGTAAAAGCCTTCCTCGATATCGAGATGCTTTTAATAATGTCCTGCCGAACGCAATAATTAAGTCGCTAGATAAGTTTGGGGTTGAGGTCAGTCTCATTAGGCACATCGAAAACTTATTGCGTGACAGAACCGCCTCGGCCATCTGTAGCAGCGCCTGCTTGCCTCGCATGGTGAGCAGGAGCACCCCGCAGGTAGGGTTCTTTCACTCTCTGGGTCGTCGTGGTGAATGAGCTACTGGTGGAGCTGGAGAAACACGGATGGGTAATTGCATATGGGCATTCCCATGGTGGCGCACGTGACAGTCGGACGATTTCAATGTGATACAAAAAAGGAATACCATTTGTTTTCTTTAACTTTTTTGGGCCATTGTATAGCACGTAATTAGCTCTATATTTAACCGAAAAATTAAATCAATCGAACTGCTTGGTCCTGAAATATAAGCATTTAAAGAGAGGTTCGTTACGTGACAAAAAATGGAAGTTGATTTTTTCTTTTCTTACAAAATCGCAAAACTCTGCGAATTGTGGAAGGCTATTTTGATGAAACTTTTTTTGATATGATTTGGAGCAATTCTAGTTTTTAGAGTTTTTTGAATTAATGCAAATTGTTTCAATTCTCTTTTACAACACCAAGTGTGAAACGTGACGTGACTGTTCGTCACGTGACATAAATTTCCATCGTTATATTTTTGTTAATATTGCTTTTAAATGAATTTTCAACGCAAATAAAACATGTAATTTATGTACAATATACTTTATATTTTGACTTCAGCGCCAATTCAGGGTCAATTTATTAGAAATCTATGATTTATTATGTTTCAACCACATGCGCCAAATTCGAACCAAATCGGACCATAAATACGGTTTTTCGAAATATCTCGACCTTGGCACCACCTAGGAAGACCAATTTATGCAAACATGATTCTTCTTACATTGCCAGTATATATTTTAAAAAGCAGACGAATCGGCCCGTAAATACGTTAGATATAAAACTTTTATTTTTTTTGTCGTGGTGGACCTTCCGCTGGAAACACCCATATGCAGATGATGTTGCACTCCTAGTCAAAGGTAAATAACTTAACACGCTGTATGAACTGACTCAACGTCACCCCAGTAAGACAGAACTGGTCTTATTCACAAGAAAATATAAAATACCGGCCGCTGTTCTTCCCTCGGTTGGAGGTCTGTGCTTACGGCTATCTGACAGGGTCAAGTACTTGGGCTTGATCCTAGACAGGAAGTTGTCGTGGGGGCCAAATATCGAGGAAAGGACAAGAAAGGCACCAGCGGCCTTGTATAAGTTAAGGTACATCAATGAATTCACTTGGCAGTGATTTCACTTGTTAGGAAAACTACTGTTTCTATACGATCACTGTTTTGGATAGAAAATAAACAACCTTAGAACTTTGTATTGAAAATTTTGTGCTATAAATCAAGGCGAATTTATATAAGGTGGTGTTACTAGCTCAGCTGATTTTGTGTATGTGTTTCGCCGCACGGCTTCTGATATCAAATTGAAAAATTTTGTTTGAATTTCTACACACACTCTTACAGATTTTGTCAGTTTATGCCGCCAAAGCAAAAACAAAATACATGTAAATTTTTGTTGTTGTTGTTCGCCTTGCTATAAATAATGGAAAATTTTGTAGATACTCGTAGATGGAGAATAAAATTTGTAACCGAACGGAAAACTTAAATTTTCATTTAAAATTCGGATTTAATAAGTGGCGCCCAACGTAAAATTTATTAAAATATAACGAATCCTTATAAGAGGATAATAATAATTTTAAAAATCCTTATAAAAGGAGAATCCTTAAAAAAGGACAGAAATATCCTTAGAAAAGGAAAAAATCCTTATAAAAGGAAAATAATTTTAAAATAAATCTTAAAAAAGGATAGAACTATTCTTAGTAAGAGATATAAATATAAAAGTAAATAAAATACAAAATATAAATGAAATAATAAAAAAACGCGCCCTGTTTTTATAACGCGAGTGACCCCGTGTTTTAAACGAAGTTATTGGTCAGCAGTCGACGTAGTGACGCCGCGTTTTGTTATTAAGCAGCAGTTAACATCTTACATCTTACGTAGCAATTTCACAAGAAATCATCGATCATCGAGTTATAAAAGTTTTCTCAACATCAAACAAGGACAATTCGGACATTGCAAGCAAAGAGTGCAATAATTAAGCGTCGAGCTTCGTGGTCAAAGAAGGCATCATTGAAATTAAAAGCATAGCAACGCCCGTCACGACAAGAAATCAACATCAATCGATTACAAGCTCAGAATAAAACCAGAAATCAATCCCTATATAATGAGGAAGNCACCAATCAATTACAAGCTCAGAATAAAACCAGAAATCAATCCCTATATAATGAGGAAGATGGCTTTTATATTTATATAGGTTTATTGAAATTAAAGACTGTGAGTAAATATCAAAATTGATACGCTTTTTATTTAAAATTGGTAAAATAATAAATTTAAATATCCTGCGAAAAGGATAGTGAAGATTTCTGTGTCATTGCGTAAATATTTATTAGAGATTGCTTTTATTGAATAATTTTATTTTTAAATCCTTTTTTAACTAATTTGTGAACTTGTTTTAAAAAATATTTAATACAATGAGTATTTCGTGAGAGCAAGTGTTGGAAATTGTAAAAATAACAAGCGATAAAACTAGGCAAGAATTTGCTGAACAATTAAGCGTGAGCGTGGAAAGAACTAGCTGATCAAATAGATAGTCTTACCTTAGCTTTAAATCGTTTAGAATCGCCAAGTATTGAACCATATGCTCCTATTACAATAAACCCAGTGATGGATTGTGGAAATTGTTGTATGGATTTGATAAAATCTTTATCTGAGTTTAATGGTGACTTGTTCTTATCCAGCTTGGCGCTCTGCAGCAAATTTCGCCATTAAATATTATAAGGAAAGATTAGTTAAGGCACAGGAAACAGCTTTAAAAAAACTTAATAAGAATAAAACAATGAAATCCTATGAACCTGGAGAAAGAGCTTTTGTGAGAAGAAACAAGCGGTTGGGGAACAAATTTAGTAAAGTTTTCGTTGAGAAAGTTGTTGAAAGGGATCTAGGCACTACCGTTTTAATAAAAGGGAGGAAAATTCATAAAAGCAATCTCAGATGAATGTTACCTTTTGCCTTTAAGAAATACTTTATACTTTATGTTCATATGTTGAATTAGAGTATTTATTAAAAAAATATATCAGTTTTGATTATTTACATTTTCTTTATTCATAATTATCTAAAAACATGTTATATTGAATATCTGATAAAATGTTTATTTAAAAGGTTATATTTAAGTTATATTATTCAAACAAAATTTTAAATAGCTGAAACAGGGGCGTTTCAGATTTTAAAGGGGGAGTAGTTAAGGTACATCAATGAATTCACTTGGCAGTGATTTCACTTGTTAGGAAAACTACTGTTTCTATACGATCACTGTTTTGGATAGAAAATAAACAACCTTAGAAATTTGTATTGAAAATTTTGTGCTATAAATAATGGAAAATTTTGTAGATAGATGGAGAATAAAATTTGTAACCGAACGGAAAACTTAAATTTTCATTTAAAATTCGGATTTAATGAGTTATATCAGTAGGGGTGCTATTGGTAAGAGATGGGGTATCTCGCCTAAAGTTATCTATTGGCTCTATGTGACCGAAGTCAAGCCAATTATGTTTTATGGCGCCCTAGTCTGGTGGAACTCACTGGAAAAAGTCTACACTAGCTAGGCAGCTGGAGCGCGTACAACGGGCTACATTAATTGGTATTAGTGGGGCACTGCGGACCGCCCCCACATTAGCATTGAACGTAATGCTAAACGTAGTGCCTGTCGACATCGCAGTCAGAATTGTCGCGCTGCAAATGACTATCAGACTCAGGGAAACCGATTGGTTGACCAACTTAGGGACTGGGATAGCCATGCGGCTATCAGGGCCTTGAGTTCGCTAGAGGTGCGCTCTAACTTGGTTAAGGAATGTCAGCTCTCTCTTTCGGCCGCGTCGGAATACTTCTGCATTAGGCTTATTTTGGTTCCGGGTCACAGCGACATTGGGAGGAATTGCGTGGCTCACGAGCTGGCCAGGGAACCTGTGAAATGTTATCACTGGATAAAGAGCGGCTAGGGGTGCCACTCATCACTTGCGGTACACTCCTGGACAGAGTGAGCTGAGGGTGGACTAGGGGCGGCCGAGGGCACTCCTCAAACTCACTAACCCACAGCTCTCACTTCTGGTTGGGGTTTTAACGGGTCACTGTACTATCGGTATTCGTGCAGTAAGGCGGAACATTCTACCGGACCCCTTATGTCGCAGTTGCCTGGAAGAGGACGAGGCAGAATCACCTCAACACTACCTTCTTAGGTGCCTAGCGTTTGCGAGGCTATGGTTGAAGTATTTTGGCTCTCCCCGAGGATCTCTGCGGCATTGAGATCAGTAATATTCATAAATATATAATCGGCTCGGAGCGTTTTAACGTTAAAGTTTAGGGGCCTGTTCCAAACTGTGGTATCACAAAGGACAATCTTACATTGTGTAAGTGAGCTCCGGTTACACCGGGCTGCCACCTTACCTAAACTAATTAGGTCTTTTGTATGGAAAACGTTTGCCGTAGATACAGTGTTGCCGTTTCGATCCATATGTTCCAATTGGATACATTTTCGCCTTAAATTTTGAGGAATAATTCCTCAGTGTAAATTTGGATACCTTTTCCCATACCTTTTCCCATAAGTGCTTACAACGCAAACGTAAAATTATTGTGCTAATTCTGAGTTAAAGTAGTGATAAAAAGTGCTTATGAGCATCATAGTGTGAAATAATTGAAGCTAAGTGAAAGTTATTGTGTTTTATATTAAACTAAATTTGATTAAATTTCACCAGCATACATTCTAATCTTGCCGAGTCATTTGTTGCTATCATTGTTGTTGTATCCATTGTAGTTAACTGAATTCATTTTGTTTTTGCACATTTGTTCTACTCTTTTTGTTTACTTCTTCTAGTAATTCTTGTCGCAGCTGTTTGCGTTGCGTTTATTAAATGTCATAATTACAGTGAAACTCAAACTCATGATACAAAACAGAAGGTAGTTTCAATAAACAACTTTTGACAGACAATACAATTTTTTGAAGTTTCATAAATTGTGAGCATTCTTAAAGGCCTTACCACTTTGATAATATTCAAACAATAAATCGGAGTATTTTCTTTCCCACATTTATACCAATTTAGTAATACTTCAAAGGAAAAATCATTATCGGTGCTTGGTAATTTTTTTAATCACGTGGTTTGCACCTTTTTTATTAAAGAATATATAAAATATGTAATGTTAAAGGAGACTTCATTGAAATTGTTCTTTTTATTTTATATAAAAATCACGAGAGCATCATGTTGTTATTTTTTCATTTTCTTATTTTGTATGCAATCTTGCAATTTACAAATCTAATTCTAATTTCTCTTTCCAAATAAATCCTTTTATAATCGCCAGTTCCGCGTGAATAAAATTATTCTCATAATTTAACATGCAAAACAAAAACAAATTGGGAAAAATTATTTTTGTTTTACTTTATAATTTTGGGAATATTTGTTCACATGAAATTAGTGATTCGTGATGAAATTCGTGAAAATTTACTTTTAAATTTCTCATCAGATTTTTCAAAAAATTTGGCTTTGTGGTTGGCGCATCACCATTAACTTCAACAAATTTCGAATTTAAAATTTCCAATGTATGCAAAAAACTTGAGTTCGTCTTGCGTAGACCGCCCTCCGATAAGCAATTAGCATAAGTATAATTCTGATCACTTTCTTCATCCGTTCTGAAACCTTTGTTTCGTCAACCCCTTTTTGAGACTATGCATTAATTTTCAGGTTCATCATATTCGACCCGGGGGGCCCGAGCGCCCCTAACAACCAAATTTTTGCTCAGATATTCAAAAATAGTACCACGAAATGCTTGCTTGATAATTTCGGCCCCCTAACTTTCAAGGTTTCTCCTATATATATACTGTATAACAAATTACACTCCCAACGCTAACAAAATAATTAGTAAATCGATTTAAAAAGCGGATATGTGGATCATCCGGTTCTGTATCAAGTTATTCTCTCTAACTTCAAAGCACTTCCATTTAAAAAGGGTAAAAACCTGGCTGCAGTCGACAATGAGCAAAAATAGTTCAATTGTTTATTACTTTGTCTTTAGGTTTATGTCTTTTCTAAGCGTACAACGAAAGTTTTGTATCAGAGATTATTGAAACTATTGATAAAACTATAGACCGGTAGGGTGAACAGCCAAGACGTTTACTTCTTAAGTGTGACAAAACAAAATCAAGTAATATATTTAGCATAAATGAATATACCAGCATAAAAAATCTGCATACTCAAAATGTTCAATACGTCCTCATATTTATACATACCTATGTATATAATTTAAGAGAAGATATTTCGCTGCAAAGCAATGATTATAAATTGTTAGTTTACCTTTCAAAATTGCGGAGGAATATTACAGAGTATAAGGAAAAAAGTTTATTTTTTTACGTTTTTTATTTTGAATAACGTCTGGCCCGGCTATTTGGTTTACTATACAGGTATGTAGAGCTATGAATTTAAAAAATACATCAGGGTTTAGTTGAGATATTCGCTTTTGACCACTATGTTTTGTACATTTCCCAGTACTGCAAAGCTTTTGACTGCCATTCAACTGGGAGTGGCCCGCGTGCGCTGGGTTTGGGTCCCGCAACGTTAAAACCCTGCCCAATGAAAAAAAACCACATGCCTCGGATGATACCCCATTCTTTTGATGACGATCACGGCAAACACAGGAAGGACTATGAATTTAGGGTATGCACTTGGAATATCCGAACCCTTAATCGGGATAGCGCCTCTGCCCGGCTGGTTGATGTCCTAGGGAAAAATAAAGGCTGACATCACCGCCATCCATGAAATGCGATGGATGGGACGAGGAAGGTAAGCGTGGAGCCTTGCGACATCTACTACAGTTGCCACGTAAAGGAGTGCAATTCGGTGTTGGATTTGTG
>NW_016158709.1:0-31526 GCF_001687245.7 Rhagoletis zephyria
TTGAGACATTACAAAGCAAAATGAAGTGTGCAGTGGCAAAGTGTAGTAGTGGAAACAAAAGGAAAGCGTGGAATATAAGTTTTTTTTCGTTTCCTACGGACGCAAACCTGGCGAAAAAGTGGAAGCAGTTCTGCCGGCGAGGAGATGCATTAAACACCAAATCGAGCTTTTTGCCATGTGTGTGAGCTATGAGCTTCTACGTGGAACTATGTTCGCCATTCCTTGGTGAATATAGACAGTTGTTTGCTGGCAATGGCATACATACAAAAGCAGTTTCTACAGTAAATAGATACATGAACTTCACTACCTACTTATTTTTGTTAGTACCTGGTATGAGGTAATGCACCAGTGGATAAGGTCGCCAGGCGCTAATTCAAGCGGCATCTTACCGCGCTGTTACGTACCTAATACAAAACAGTGCCCAAATTATTATACATTTAAAAGTTCAGCTTAAATTATGTTTTACTTACATAGAATATTTGTTTCCAAAGAACCCACACTCATGCATCCTCTCGGAAATGGTACAAAAGTCACCAAATAAAAGCTATGGAGTCAAGAGCTGTGGAGTTTATGGTGGTTGGCTACCGTCCACAAATATAAATATGCACTCTGCATGGCTTTTTACAATGGCGAGTCCAAAAATTCACTTCGCTGCACACCTTCCTTTTGGTCTACATCAAATTCAAAACACTGTTAATACATCCATTTTTTCATGTGCTAAAAATCGTATTTACCTAAAAGGCTACATGTCCTAAATTATTGCTACGTGTTCCCAATTAATCAATCTTTAAATATTTTTTGATTCCTGCAAAATTGGGCCATGTAGTATTAAAATTAACACATTTTTCTGCATTGTTTACATATTTTTATATGCGTTTTGGCATTTCTCTCTCGCGATTGCACCAAGATGACGTCACGCAAAAATTACGCTCAAAAATCCTCTCTCATTGGCGCAATCGTGTATTCTATCATTCTTGTCTATGTATGTTTGTAAATTTGTATAGCTGCTGTTGCTGCTGCATACCCAGTACGGCATAATGCCATGTTCTGACCGGCATCGAAAACATGTTTTCGTTACTAAAAGTGGTTTTCGACCTAAAACTTGTGTTTTCGTCCATGTAAAATCTGTCAAACGAAACCTAGTTTTCGATGAAAACTACTTGAAAACTCACGTTCCACCCATTCCAATCGGTGTCTTCACTAGTTTTTTTCGATTATTTATCGAAGTGGAAGTCATATTTTATCATCTTTAATACGCCATTTCGGATTTATTGTTAAATGGCTGGCCAAAGTAAAATAAGAATGAAAGTAAGAGGTCGCTAATGAAAAGAAAATGAGGGAAAAGCATTTTGGTTTGGTCTTTGCGTCACAACAAGATATCGTGAATATATAAGGGACTACAACAAAAAAATGAATCGAACTTCGCAAACCATATGGCAGAAAACCATTGTACGCCAATGAAAATAGGAAAGACAGCCAAAGTTCTCCATGTACAGCACAAAGGACAACGCCTAAACGTATTAGAGAATATGGAAACAAAAGACGTTCGTCGGAAAAATAATAAATGAGCAAATAAACACCGCATCTGATATATTTTTCGAACCACTCAGGCTACTATACGCAAAACAAAACAGAAACCCTGCAACACCATAAACAATGAAATGCAGGTCCAAACTACAGAAACAAAGCGAAAGAAAATAACTGATTTTTACCTACCTGCGAATCCATGCAACAATTAATCAAAAAAGAGGTGAGCAACTAATTTCTACCTGGGGATGTACACACAGAACTGAAACTACTGGTTGAACGAAAGAATATAATCCGCGGAGACGTACCTAACTATGAACCAACGACGATTTAACACGTCTATAAATAGTGACAGACAAACAGAAATTATTCAGAACGAAAAATGACACTGAAGATGGCACAACGCCGAAACCGGTTTGTCTCCAAACCAAATTTGACAAGGGATGACGGAAAATCGTTCCACATTACATTACAAAAAATTCTGTGGTAGAATCTGGAAAAAATGTGGTAGATGTGGTTTCATCAATTGACATCCATAGAAATTCATTTTTACAACTCGGTCGTATTTTTTCAATTGTTGATTGATACAGGCTGCTTACAGTTCTGCGCAACGATATTTCAAATGGCATATTAAAGAAGGTATATTTTTCAAGGAAACTTTTAAGCTTACTATTATGTACTTTGCGCAGAGCTATACCAGCAGACACAAAAGCGTCATAGAAATCTTTAACGAAGTTTTCATATTTTGAGGCTGTCAGACTTTCCTGCACGAACTGCTGAGCTAGCTGTTTCTCTGTTTCTGCGACCCTTTCTATGTGAGAAGCGTACTTCACATGTTGCTTTATTTTCTGCAGAAATTTGTTTACTGCACGGCTTGCAAAATAGCACGCTTCCATCTGTTTTTAAGCATGGGAATTGCCTCACATATTCAGCCAAATGGTTCGATAGTTTATGCGCCTGCTTTGGCATCTAATACATGAAAATATTAGTGACAAATTAATGAAAAGTTTATAAATTTACCTTTAATTAAAACGGCAAAATATATGTACAACCATTTTCCACATTTTAAACTGATGAAGATGATCTGTTCCCGTACCAGTCAAAAAATACAGGATTTAGTCAACTGTAACAGAAAAAACATTCTTCCACGCGTAAAAGTCATAGCTGCGCAAATACGAGAACTCTTTCATGTAAATTCTGAGTGTAGCTTCTGCTTAGTAAGGGAACAGCACAAAAAATGAGCAAACTCGCTTTGTGGGAGTTTATGTCCGTGTTTCTTTCTTTCTTTTACATACTCCGCTTTAAACGTAAAAAATAAGAATACACATAGATACTGTTGTCCCTCTTTATCATTTAAGAAACTTAATATCTTCCGAGATGATTTTTTTCCAATTGGAAAATATGCAAATTATGCCTAAAAGCATGCTACGAATTACAAAATATTACTTTGTATATGCATTTTAGGCCCAATTGTGTCAATATGCAAAAATATGCATTTATCGGAAAATATGCCAATATATGCTTTATCAAATGTAGCTAGTTTTCTTCGTTGCGAAGTAAAATATCCAAAAATATAAACACTATGAAGGTAAGACTTAAGATAAAAAGTATGCATTTGCATATTTTGAATTGCCCTAATGATCATTCAAGAGAAATTTCACAAATTCTTTAACCAAATTTCCGCCAGTCAACGATGTAACAAAAAATGTATGCAATTTTAAAAATGCAATGGGGAATTAAACTCGATGACACGAGTAGTGTTTAATGCCCAACATAGTGGTAAATTTTTTTAAATTTAATGCCTAGTGAAAACTCAATGATAGCCCTATTTAAGAAAACTGTAAAATTTTTTAGATTTTTTTTTTAACACAAATAATAAAAATGTTTACGTTTTACTTCGAAATAAACCATTATCTTAAGAAGTGTAATGGAGCCAGTGCTGCCAATTACATATTTTCGAGTAAAAAATCCAGATGTTTATAAAACCCCGCTAGAAAAAAGCTAAATTCCACAAAACAAAAGCTGAAAAATAAATACGATTATAGTTATATAATTTTCATCAAGTTCATTTGAAACACTACTTGAAATTAAAATTGATAATCGAATCAGCTGGATCGTAGTTCATCAGAAATGAAAAATAAGAATAAAAGCTAAAATACAAAACAATATATAAGTAAAATAACGTTGATTTTTGGCATTTTTTACGGTGTTACTCATTTTGTTCCATACAAAGTATTTTAGATTTTTTTTTTTATATGGAAGAAAATTAACAACGCTGTCAACAAAAAAAAATTGCCAAAAATCAATGGTAATAAGTTTCGGTCTTGTAATTATGCAACGCAGTGTACTATTAACTTGTTTGACTAGTGTTTAGAACAACTATGTANAAAATCCAGATGTTTATAAAACCCCGCTAGAAAAAAGCTAAATTCCACAAAACAAAAGCTGAAAAATAAATACGATTATAGTTATATAATTTTCATCAAGTTCATTTGAAACACTACTTGAAATTAAAATTGATAATCGAATCAGCTGGATCGTAGTTCATCAGAAATGAAAAATAAGAATAAAAGCTAAAATACAAAACAATATATAAGTAAAATAACGTTGATTTTTGGCATTTTTTACGGTGTTACTCATTTTGTTCCATACAAAGTATTTTAGATTTTTTTTNTTTGGCATTTTTTACGGTGTTACTCATTTTGTTCCATACAAAGTATTTTAACAACAAATTTCAACAAAAAAAAATTGCCAAAAATCAATGGTAATAAGTTTCGGTCTTGTAATTATGCAACGCAGTGTACTATTAACTTGTTTGACTAGTGTTTAGAACAACTATGTATGAATTGTTTTTGCTTTTTTAACAATGTTAACTTATTCGTTATTTATGTGTTAAAATAAATATAAAACACATTTTTTGTGTTTTAAATGTGGAGAATTTGTCCTCCTGGAATGCTAAAAAATTCTGGTCACCTTGCTATTACTTAAAAGAAAATGGTGATGTGTAGTAAAAGTGTACAATTAACCGCCCTATTCCCACACCACTAACAAAACTCAGCGGCTGACTATTGCCTTTACAACTGCGCCTAATACTATGCCGCAAATTTATTTTAAGCTGTCGTATGACAATTGACGGCGAAACAATGTTTATATTTGGTTGGCAGTAATTGTGATAATAGTCACATGATGAATTTTGTCAGTGTTTTGGGAATAGGGCGGTAAGTCACATTTACCTATTTTGGATGATGAAATTTGCATCAACATATTTGGTGAATTTCGCAACTTTAAAAACAAATTACTTAAAAACTATAAGAGTGTGCGGGGTAGGGTCTTGACATTTAGAATCAAAATGCCCCCTTCTCGACACCCCATTTTTTTTTGCTTTTTCCTGTCCATTTTCACAAAAGTTTTCCCTGTAGCAATATTGCATTCTTAGCCCTAAACTCATAAACGACTTCATTTCACGAAATTCAAAACGAATGGCCATTTTTTTACTGCAGAAATAATATTTTTTCGAAGTCTGATTAAATGGAAATTTCCATGAAATATATACATATGTATATTAAAGTACTGCAAAATTCAACATTTTCTGTGAAAATGTCGTTTTTAAAAATGTCATGCATTGCTATGTCATGTCAACACAAACAAGGTGTTGTGCCATGTCATTCCATCTCAAACATATGGTTTTAGCATGCCATTGCTACTTAGCTAAATTGTTGTTCTCTCTTGTATTTCTGCCNTTGTTTAGTGAAGTTTACCATAATAGGTCTTCCAAAATTTTAAAAATCTCTTCATGTATATACAATGTAATAAATAATGCTGACTAAGTCGCATGTGTCGCACGTGTCGCATGTGTTGACATGCATAAACTTGATGCAAGATTTTATTTGAATTTATTCGACAATGTCTTTATATGTCTATGTCAAACATGTATGAGAGACATACTATGAACTGGCACTTGCATGATGTTGCACAAGTCGCTATGTTTTATAGTTCAACATTTGCAGGCCTTTAATGTATATACATAGTATGTATGAAAAAAAAATATATTATACACGAAACAATAAGTTTTTCTAACGAAATCTGTCAACCTTCTCAATGACATCGCAAACAATTTTTTTTTTTTACCTGTATATGTACTCTTGCTACCAGCAGAACTACCGACCCGGGCACAAGGCATTTCGCCGCTCCTGCCAATTGATCTGTAAAAGTATTGCGTCTTTGTTTAACGCATGGAGTTGTTTTGTTCTTGACCTTTTGTAATTTAATCCATAATTAAAGTAATTTTTTTATGCTGACAATAATGTTTCGTTCGTCTCTGCTTGGGGTGTTTTTGACTGTCCAAAAAGCGATTACTTCCCTCCTTGTTATACGAGCACTTTATTGCGAAGTTAATTTATCATGAAGATGTAAGTAAAAATATGTAGCTAGATGAGATGGTAGTATACAACCAGTGTGACCGTTTTGCTCCAAGTGGATACATTTCTCGATGAATTTCGGAGAGACACTTCTTTTTAAATTTTGATACTTTTCCAATCGTGTAAAACAATTCCCGTGGAAGTCGAAATACTTACCAGATATATTTCCAATTTCTTCGCACATACATAGTACTAAAAGGGTGGATAAATTTGCCGAGTTTCAAAACTACATACGTTGGTGTTAAAAATCATAAAATTTTTCGAGTGTCAAACGTTCTGTGGTTATCACTGGAGCAAGCTGTTGATCGTTTACTGTCCCAGTGGAGCGCATTGCAATTATTTTTCATATCTTGTTTCGATTACGGTGTGAACCAAGTGCGAGCAATTGTCAAATATTTTGGATATTGTCAATCGAATGAATTATACAGATTGCATAAGTTATTAGTCTGTTCCATTGAACTTCGGACTAAAACCTGTGGAACTGTCAAACTACAATTTTACGCTCTCAAATGAGAGTAAAAGGAGAACATATGCAGAAGTGCATAGGAACGCAAAAAGCACTATTTCCTGTAAAAACGTCAGACGGTTTGTTTACATGTCATTGGTACTACACTGATTTGGCTGAAATATCACTAAATAATTATTAAAATCTATACATATTCAAATATTTCGTTGTTTACTTCCATTTTTTAACAAATATAAGGTTCTTTGCTTTCACCGCTTTCTATTTTTGTTTGCACATGTAAATCAGCTGATCGTTTGACACTTTTCATGAACTTACAGGAAAAAAAATCCGGACTAAATCCTGTAACTTCTGACTAGGAATAGTTGCTCAGTTACTCTCTCAAATGTGTTCCCACTTACAGGTTTTATGTCAATAGGAACGACTTCCTGTAAGTTCTGACTAAATCCTGTAAACCGGACTGCTATTGGAACAGACTATATATCATCGCTTGGCGTGCAATACCGCGTTTACGCAAAATGCAATACCGCGTATATGATAGTCCGAAAATTTCACAAAAGTGCAAATGAACTTATTTTCTTCTAAACTTTTGAATGGTTTTCTAACTGAACTTAATAAATATGAGTTTCTACTAAAATTATTGACCATTAAATTTGTGAAGTAGGCCAGCACTGAGACTGGGTAGTGAAAATAATGTTTTTTGCACGCCAAGCGACGATATAACAATTTCCAAAGTAACTACATATGTATAAACTTATAATATGGGTCTTCACACCGAAGATTGGTACTGGGTGATTCCGTGTTCGGTAATTTTTTGCCGAATAACGAATACCGAGCTCGCTATGAAGACCCATAATGTGTTTTATTTTGGCAAATTAAACTGTATGCCAAGTAACCCAGCTGATATATGGGGTAAGCAAGAGCTAAAAAATGCTTTAAATACCTTTTTATATTTCGAACTAACTTATTTTATTTTTAACTTGTTACGTTTGCCGCACAGCTCTTCCGCTGCAGATAGAACAAATCGCTTCACTTTGCCAAGTGTTGAATGCATAATGCTTTCGAAATGCCTTAAAAATTATTAAACAAATTTAATTTTGAGTCCGATAAGTACAAAGTGTATTTCCACTAAAAATAAGACTAAATATTTATGCATATGACATTTTTGCTGTTTTTATTATACTAATACCCAGTTGAACTCATGCACGTAAGACATTTTCGTTATTATTATTATTGTACTAGTACCAAGTACAACCGATACGTGAACCTTTTTTGCAATCAATATATTCTAAATTGTTTTGGAAAATGGTTTTTCATAAAAAATATTGGTTTTATTCTGTATTGATACTTTGGTACTTAAAATAAAAAAGTGATACATTTTAACCCTTCGGAGGGCGCGCCGCGGCAAATTAGCTGCAAAAATTGTAATTTGTGGTTTTCAAATACTAATTGTAGTAGACGGCCACTGCAACTTAGTGACTTTGTAAGTTTTGAGATGCAGCATGGTTCACAGTTAGCTGTTGTTTGCTGCGTTATATAGTTCAGTTGATAATTGTATTTGAAAGTTTGTGTATCATATATGCGGCTGAATTGCCGCGTCGCGCCCTTGCGTGTACCAACAAAATTTTAATGTAACTCGCAAAATTTTTTTTAAGATAGTTGGAAAAGTGAGTTTGTGATAAGGGTCTAAATCAAAATTGTTATTTTTTAAATATTTTGTCATGTGAGTTTGTGATAAGGGTCTAAATCAAAATTGTTATTTTTTAAGTATTTTGTCATGTGTGATTTTAAAATTATACTTTGCGTAGAGAGAAAGGATGTTTTTAAGTGATGTATTTTAGAACGAATTTCCGTCATCCCTTGTCAAATTCGGTTTGGGGACAAACCGGTTTCGGCGTTGTGCCATCTTCAGTGTCAGTTTCGTTCTCTTGGAAACAACAATAACAAAAATGGAGATGTTTTTAAACCTATATAGAAGCGAACCAGCTACGCAATAGAAACCAGGAATAATAAGATAAAAATTTGTTGTATTAATTGTAACAAAACTGTTTGCAGAAAACATTGCAAGCATATTTCACAATGTGTAGAATGTACCAACATCACTGTTGATGACGACGCATAAAAATCTAAAAAATAAATGCTTATATGATTCAGTATAAACAAAAATTATTCAAATGTTTTATTTGAATGATTTTTCGAGAGAGAGAGAGAGTTTTTGAGATACACCTTGCGGCTAAATTGCCGCGGCGCGTCCTCTCGTGTAACTTTCAAAGCGCGCCCTCCGAAGGGTTAAGTCCCTGCAAACCCCTTTTTATTTTAGTGGGGTAGAATAGCCAAACAAATTTGGTAGATTTCAATAAGTTGTGGTTGATTTTCGAATTTACATACATTAGGCATACATATGTACATGATTCAATAATACAAGGTTCGATAAACTGACAGTTGTCTCTNCCAAAATTTGACACTTTACTGATCATTAGAAGGCGGTGCTGGCACCAACATGACGAGGACAGAAAATCAATTGACATTCTAAAGCGTTCCATCTTTTGATTTTGACGCCTGGTTTCAGTTCTAGGTCTGCACTACTATCAAAATGATCAACAAAGTTTTCAGTACTAACGGATACAGTGCACTTTGGCTTGCTGATGCTACTTTGTTCCTAAAAGTTGTCGAATACTCAAAATTGCCATCGATCTCNTAAACGCGAAAGCAAAAGACGAAATTTAGAGGAACCAAATTTTGGAGGATACTAAAAGTGAGGATATGTACAAAAACACATAATAGTAAGTTTCGACCCCTATAAAAGGGTGTCTATACGAGCTGAAACATATATGTAACACTCTTGAATCTTTGTTATGTAATAAGAATTTTCATAACAACACTATTAGTCTATGAAATTCGAAGAGGGCTGCATGAATTCATTCAAACTTCTAGCCAAACAGAGTACAGTAGATTTGAATATTTTACTTCATATACAAAACACTCAGCGTTTGGAATTTTGTGAGTTATGAATATACATTTTGTTTTATATTTTCTCCCAGCAAACATTTGGAGTCATAAATGAGTCTTAAAGGAGTCCTATTTCGGAGCATTTACGCTCATAATGAGCTCATTTAAGAGTCCGGAATGAGGGTGTTTCCCTTCCTGCAAAGGTCGACATATATGAGCTTAAATTCATACATCAAATGAGCCTCAATATGAGCCGTATTTGACTCTTACTGTTATTATTCTTTTTAGACTCTTTTATGACACACATTGGCCTCATATACATCTCATTTCGGACTCTTACTCTGGACTCTTTTATGACTCTTATTGGCCTCACAAGAATGATAGAATACAAGATTGCGCCGATCAGAGAGGATTTTTGAGAATAACTTTTGTGTGACATCACACTGGTGCAATTGCGAGAGATAAATGCCAAAACGTGAGCAAGAATGGAAGAAGAAGAAAAAATGTTGCAAGGAAAACGTAAACAAGTTGCACCAGTGTGACGTCATGCAAACAACGATTCTGTCAAATTCGTTAAGAGAGGAATAGCGGTCCGAGATCGGCGCAACCTTTGTATTCTCTCAATCGTGATGGCCTCATAAACGACTCTTTTTGGATTCTTTTTAGACTCTTTTTTGACACACATTGGCCTCATATACATCTCATTTCGGACTCTTACTCTGGACTCTTTTATGACTCTGAATAACTTAATTTTGGGTCCTAGATTACGCATCTGTATACCGTTTTTCTAGATTCCCAAGATATTTTCATTTTTCTTAAGTTTGCATTGCGAATGAAAAAAATAAAACTTTAACAGGGAAAATGTTACTCATACGCCATGTACAAGTACGGCCATGTACTATATGGCGTATGAGTACCATTATTTTCTGCTCCTATTTCATACAAAAAGTTATTGCAACTTTTCCTAACTTTGCAAATTTATTACAACTTTACCTAATTAATTAGAGCTTCTAAAAAAGTTATTTTCAATAAACAGTTTTATTATCTACATATGTGCTTGCTGTGTGTTGTATAATACAATATGTACGTATACTAATGCGCAGTATACTAACACGTTGCTATTCATGAATTTATAGTTTGATTTGTTTTGCTTTATGGTTAACACGGTCCCGTGCAGTTTGAAACCATTTTGTTGTAAATTTCTTAAAATCCGCCTCGTTAGAAAATTTTCTGCAATAGGCTTCTATAAAGATATAATACAAAATGCATAAATTAAAACAATAAAACATCATTTCTAAAGAGAAATACCTTTAAACGCAGCAGTTATGGCTAAATTTTGAAGCGAAATTTTATTATCAACATTTTTCCATGTTATTTGGCAAGCAACTTCATCGATGACTAAACGTTTCCAAACAGCTCTCACAAATTTTCCGCACTCGGGGATGCCAATCAAAAAGATTTCGTTTTCCTAGAAAAGTAAATAGAAAAGGTACATTGTATTAAAGAAAAGTGGCAGATAGATATTTTATCGCGCATACAATTATTTTAACCTTCTCCGCATCTCTTTGAATTTCATCTTCGAAATGTAGGAATTCTTCTTTTGTTTCAAAAGGAGTCTTTGGAAATGCCGTTTCACGATTACTTGTTGCGGTCTTCTCAGTAAGAAGTCGCTTAATATTTAAAATTTCTGTTAATAACCTTGTTTGAGTTTTGTTGTGTTCTTCATCCGAGTCATGTAATTTGCGTTTCAAATCTAAAATATAGAAACAAGAATTGTTTAGCATTACAGATAATTCTACCTAGTTATGAATGAAGTTATTCCCAAAATTTTTTGTAATAAATTCAAGAAAGGATAGAATGTTGAATGATTAAAACTCGAAAGCACATTGTCATATTTAAATAATGTTTTCCACAGGTTTAATCCATGAGTCCAATGTTATTGAAATTTGGAAATTTCAAGTGATAATTTTTAAGCCGAAACACATTTTGAAACTAATTTATTTTCTTTACGTACCTTGATTTTCATTTTTTAGCCAAATTATTTCTTTGACGCAGGTATCCATTTTAGATTCCAAATTATACGGTTTTCCTAAAAGCACTGCTAGTCTTTAATATGTAAAGTATTATCTATTTATGTAAATTAAGCTTCATCGAAGATTCCAACGAAGTCAGCGTATTTAGAGGAAGCAGTCAGTTGGAGTCATTTGCGTAGTTTGCTTTTGAAATCGGGTTACTGGTTGAGATTCCTGAATCATTGTTAAAGGCAAAAATTGTTGCTGCCCAGTTGGGAATCTTTTAGGAAGTTATACGTTTTTTCAGACATTATGCGTTGTGTACGAGAGGTAAAAAACAGTAACTGGTCCAAAATTACTTGGCAAAAGTAAACACTTTTCTTTTAGTTGTGAACAAGAATGAATTGTTGTTTTTAAATCATATAACAGTGAATCAGAGCATTTTATATTTATTAGGCTTGACTTTAAGGGTATTTCAAAATAATCTTTTAAATTCAACACTTCATTTGAATGAACCAATTTATGTTCGTAAATTGAAAAGACTGGATCTTAAAAATTTTGCCGTCAAAAATGTAAAAATTGTCTAGGAACTTTTTGACCAAAACATATTGTGACTGGTTACGGATAATAGTTCGCCTTCAGCGTTTATTTCCAAACTTAGAGTTGAGCATTCTTCTCAGGTGACTTGCAGGCTTCGCTCAACGAGACGATTATATATTTGAGACGCAACAAAGTTTCCCTTCCTAACCATTTGCTTGACTTTATATAAGTGATTCTCAAATTTAAAGGCACTAAACGTGTCCAGGTTTTCACGAAAATTTAGAACTTCGTCAGGTAGATGCAAAAGGCAATGAAAGTTATATTTGAGCAATGCTATGTCATAAAGATCGGGTACTTCGTTTATAAAATCAGTAATAAGTTCCCTCGCACAACTATTGTTAGTTAAGCAATGGCTCTTATGAAGTAAAATCCTTATAGCCAAGCTCAATTTTAAAAAATGCTTGTAGCGAAGGTCAGATAAAATATCTTTTAATATGACAGAACCAGTGTAAATTAAAAATTGTCTAAATTCAACCGCTTTCCATCTGTCTAAGTCACAAAATTGCCTTGGTTTTCTCGAGAATTCTTTTGATATATTTGGTTTCAATAAAAGTAAACGCTGTTCTAATATTTCGATCTGCTCCTTTGTTAGAGAATATTTCTTCCGTCTTACGGAAATCCATGAATTAAGTAGAGTTTTAACGACACCCAGGCAAATAATGTGCATGTAGTCATATGCAGTTTGAGTCACAATATTAATAAGTAACTGCTCAATAGCCATTTTAGTCATTACGTTATGATGGTTGGGATCACATTTATTTCGGAACTGCTCATCAGTTCTAAGCATAGAATTTTCCAACTCATAAGTAATCCTATTTTCGAAATGTTTGCCTTTTTGTTGGAATTTTATGCAACTAAAGTATGCGCTATGACTTTTGACACCTAAAACAAAGGATCTTGCTGGTGCGTCGCATATAACGGCCCTGAATTTTACTTCATCAAAGTTCGATTTATAACTAATCCCTTCATTAATTATTTGGCAAACTTCTTCAATGAAAAATTGCAAATACTCATTAACATTTTGAGGCTTACTTATACCTACATAAGTACCTACCATCAGTACAACAGAAGTGCCGTGAATATTTACTAAAATGGGCCATGCTTGTAATCGCGAGCTCTTACAAAGAGGCAATCCATCTATATTTATATTAAGAAGGATTGTTCTATCCTTAAAAACATTACCTTCTAAGAAATCTGTCAAACAATCGATAAGTCCGTAGTGAACATATTCACCTGGTCCCATTTTTCTAGCTATAATTTCGTTAGGGGTTTGTTTTAACGTCCTAGCATCTGCTGGCAAGTCAGGTATATTTGATTTTAGAACTTTTAATAAACCGTTTAAAGCAGCAGTTGTTATGTTATGTTGTACAGCCCATTTTGCCAACTTAGCGCGAGTGTTTGCATTAGGGCAACTAAGCCCAACTTCGGGCACATGGTATCGTAATTCTACAACTGAATCTGAATCATATGTAAGATCAGTCATTTCTGATTTTTCATCAGGTACTAGCAACTCCGCCGCTACATGATGATCATCAGTCGAAGTTTTTCTAAGTTTGTCAGATTCCACATTCACCGCTACAGGATCAAAAGATTAATTACCTGCACTGCGGTTTTGCGATCATTTCTCCTCAACATTGTAGCTTTTAAAACAAAATGGGCTGATTGTATATGTACATATATTTTAATTAAATTAAGTAATGGTTTTATAACAACTCACTCTTGTTGCACACTGGAAATTAAATATTTAGCGTTTAATTGAGTTTCGCGACGAGCTGGCGGTTCAGAAAAGTCTAATTTCATATGCCTATGTTGACAAAAAATGTATAACAAAATTTTCGATACAAATTGCAAAGATTTAATGTTTTTTATTTCCACAAAGTGCCGGCTCATGATTTGGTTCATATATGTGTCCTATATGAGTTGAAAATATTTTGTTATTTTGATACTCATATTTCTTACATAGTAGGACTCTTTTCGGACTCATAAATTCTGAGTGCTCCGAATATGTTTGCGGGGCTACCTTCAAATGGAAGAATGTGAATGAATGAATGGAAAACATTCAAATCATTCAAACTCATTTTGGTAAAAGTTTTTTTCTACCAACAAGTTTTTTCGTATGTAATAGGAGCGCAGCAATACATACATACATAAATATGTATGTTTGTACATATGTGCATAGAAAAAACATTTTTGGATATTCATACAAAAAATTGTCATTTATTTCAATTCAATTTATTTTCACTTTGCTGGAATGTTGTAATGTCGACACAAATATCAGAACAGCTATTCACTCAAATTCAAAAAAATTTGAAGCCAAAATCATTCATTCGTTTTGTATATGAATAATTCAAAAGCCGTTTTGAATGCATTCATGCAGCCCTCTAATATGTATGAATGCGAACTACAAGATTTTTTGGTTATTGAAAATAATCAAAAGTAATGCTGGATTTCCACTAGGCATTAAATGGCACACATTTTAATGACAAACTTGGGCATTTAAAAAATATTTTATATTACTTAAAAAAAAAAAGTAATAAAATTAGCAAATGCCTACATTTCTGAACCTTCAGTGCTATTTTCCGTTTTTGTATTTTACAAAATTTGCTATCCGATTTACACAAACAACAACTGTTATTTCAAATTGACTTCATGCACATTTCTGTCCGGAAAAAAAGCTCAGTCTGTTTCGGGCACGAAGAAGAAGACATTTACGATCCAAAAGTGGAAGGTATTGGCTCTCTATTACCCATTTTTCTAGCGTGAGGAACGCTTTCCGGGCTGTTTTGAGCACCCGCGTGCTCGTGTGGAACAAACCTATAGAGATCGCCAGATTGACAACCCTTGCGTCGACGGAACCAACAAACGTTGGCCAACACTCAACTTTTGACGCAAGTAGGTCCGTCACTGCTGACAGTTATCTTACCTTGCGTTTATACAAGACAAGAAAATTGAGAATATGTATTATTTGTCACATTCTTTGAGTAAAGTAGGCGTCCAGACAATAATCTTTGAAAATTTAAAGACATTGACGAAGACAATGAGAGAAGTGTGAATATATAATTAAGAAAGTGCGAATGTATTGGTATTGTATCTGCAAAATTGACTTGCGTAAACCCCAAGTACGCGGTCATAAAGAATAGCTGATTTTTGTTTGCAACCGCAGCAACTTCATTGTGGCCCCGCACAGTGGGGCAAAAAAGGTTGCTGTGGACAAATCAATTTTGAGGGCCCAATTATGAATCGATTTCAAGTTTCTTTTTTGTAATAAGAGAAAATTAAATTCCGCGTCGATCTATCGATCTACTTCTTTATTTATTTATGCTGAAAAATTAATGAAAAAAATTTAAGGTTTGAAGCTTTCAATTTTTTGGAAAATATTTAAAGTTCATTTCAAATACCTGCAATTCAAAAAAATATTCATAAAAATTTTTTCATAGGATGCCATTAATTGAAACAAGTAATTTTTAAGCAAAAAATAAAACCGACTTTAATTGTAATATAAAAATTTAGGAGTACCGTTAATTTTTAATGATCCAATGATCGGATCTAAGCCAGATTAGTATGGGCCCATCTCTGAGACACTACCTTTCCTTGCAAAAAGAATTATCGAAATCGCATGACGCGTTCCAAAGTTATGAGTTAAGATACATAAAAAAATATATATATATATATATTCCGACGAACTGATAACTTCCTCCTTTTTTGGAAGTCGGTTAAAATTTTTTTAATTTCTTAACTATACTGAGATATATATTTCTGTTCGAAAAACTCGAAAACAGCTGTACCGATATTTTTGAAATTTTGGACATCGACTCTAGATCCTCCAAGGATCATAATAGTGGAAAAATAATTTCGATATATCAAGGGGGCGTGGCACCGCCCATACAAACTACACAAAATATCTCTGGAAGTATTAATCGTAGAGTGCTGCAACTTAGTATAGACATTTATAATACCAACGCCATAGTCATAAGAAAAAATCTGACTTGTTGAAAAACGGGGCGTGGCACTTCCCATACAAACTGAATTTCTCACACCAACCAACATATTTCTCTCCTATATGTATTTTAACTCGTTTTTTCATTTATTCTAAAGACCCTTAGGCAAAATATTGCAAATTTAAAGTGCCCATAGCAAAGAAATTTTACCAAAGAATGTAAAAAGAGGTTTTACTATATGGGTCTTGATCTTTCATCCAGAGCTGGAATCATTCCGCCCCCAGACAATGACCCTCAAATTGTTGCACAGTGTTATTGCAAACAATGAAAAATCTTATATTTAAGATAAATTCATACATATTTGTTTACCTACATATCGTTGTTTAAAGTACAAAACCGCGTATGTAAGGTTGCATGCATTATTTTCTACATAGTAAAAACACTCATATTTTAAAACGGTTCTCTATTTTATAAATCAATCGCATTTCTGGCAAGTATATTTCAGTACGAATGGATACGGATTGTGCCAAGAGCTTGTGTGAACAAATCCAATTTTTGGCTGCAAATGTCAGTTACGCGGTTTTGCAGAATGACGATACTCGGTTTTGTACTTTAAACAACGATATGCTTATTTGTAGTCACATCCACTAACACTAATTCTTGTGCGAATGCGTTTGCATAGCACTTTCTATATTGCCTGTAGTTTTGCACAAATGCAAGGACTCTCACGTCCAATGCGCATGCAAAAGTAATAACACAATAAAACGTGCACTTGAGTGCTAAATTGTTTTGCAGCTCTTTTTCGACTCTCTGGCAGACAAGAAGATTTGCTAAAGCAAGCAGTGTTTGCATTGCTCAACTATGCGTTCAACTCAACAGGGTCACACGAAAAAAAGTTGAATGGCTAAAAAGAATAAAATATAAAAACAAAATATAAACATATTCGCCATAAAAAGGCGTTTTCATTGGTACACTTTGCATTCAATTTTTGGTTGAACAGCCTTTCAGCTAATCGCTCTCGACAAAGTTGGTCGCCAGCCAATATTTAGCTATTCACTTCTTTTTCATGCAACCCTGCGTTAAGTTGAACGCAAAGTTGGACAATGCAACCACTGCTTAAGCTTGACTATGAAATACTAAGGGCCGGTTGCTCAAAGCCTGGTTGACCCTAATCCCCGGTTAAACATCGTTATCGAGACCGTGTTATATGCATGAAGTCGAAAACGTCGATAACTATGTTAACCGATGATTAGTGTCAACCAGGCTTTGAGCAACCGGCCCTAAAATAGCAAGTACATAGGAATGGGGAGAAAGTGTAGCGTACAAATGCAAAGAAAAGCACGGAAAGCGCAGAAAGGTAATGTCACTTTTCTGAAGAATGGTGTTGGCGCGTGTGTACAATTTTGCGATTCATATTGAATGGACGCGTTGACTGCAGTTTGTGTGTGTTGTATGTATGTAACTGAGCCAAATGCATTTTAATCGCACAAAAAGTATCTACTCGTTTAAAAAGTACGCTTAGCTGATTGCATAGAAAGAGTAGTTTGTTATACTAAATGGCCCGTAGTCATAGTCAAAATAAAGTCGACTTTAAAGTTAGTTGCAGCGTTTTTGATAGATATCCCATTGAAAATTATGTCAAAAAGCTGCAACTAACTTTAAAGTCGACTTTATTTTGACTATGACTACGGGCCAATATGTATAGGGTAAATAAAAATAGCCGAGTTTTATTTGTCCAGAAATTTAAGCTATTAGCTTATTTTGTATTGTATTGAATAAGAGGCATTGCCATTCAGCATCAGATATTTTCTCCTTCAGCCAATCAGATAGAGGCAAAAACTTACTTTGACACTATTTGCAGTCAAACAACTGTCAAAANGGGTAAATAAAAATAGCCGAGTTTTATTTGTCCAGAAATTTAAGCTATTAGCTTATTTTGTATTGTATTGAATAAGAGGCATTGCCATTCAGCATCAGATATTTTCTCCTTCAGCCAATCAGATAGAGGCAAAAACTTACTTTGACACTATTTGCAGTCAAACAACTGTCAAAATTAGGCTAACATAGGACATGAGCTATAAGGTTTGTTCGTCGAAAATCCAGCAAGAATTATCCAACACTCAAAATATCAGAGAGTAAGAAAAAATTTTCTCAAATTCTCTCTCATGTTGAGAAACTTGCAAATTTCTGCACGAACGCAAATTTGCAGGAATTTGCAAGTTTCGCTGCCAGCTGGCGTCCCCGGTTGCATTTCAAACATAAAAAATTTTTATAGAATTTTTAAAATTCTTTCGGATGGCCAAAAACAGGATATACATGTATATTTCTTGTTGTTCTGACTTTCTTTGACATACATTTCAATTTCTTCATCGTACTAGCTGTCGGGTTTCTTAAATCGACTCTGGTTGCAATTGCATTCCGATTGCGAATACCATTTTTTTCAGCCGAATTAAGTTCAAATCATTGGAATTAACTAAATTAATTATATCAACAATTATTTACTTCCTTTTTTCATAAAAAAATCGCTCGTGTTTATAAATTTTTAAATTTAACGAACTAATTTATTCAAATTATTGTAGACAAAAATGCAACCATGCGCCACAACCACATGTTTTTCGTGTTTGCAAATTCTTGCTGGCAAAATTTTTTCCAGCAAGAATTTGCAACTTCTCTCCAAGAGAACTGTCACTTTGCTCTCACAATTTTTGAGTGTTGGATAATTTTTTGGTCTGCACGAACGCGATTTGGGCAAAAATCGTGATAATTCGTACAAATTCGTACAAATTTTTTGCTCGACGAACAAACCTAATTTCGTTTTATTTGACCAAGATTTAGCTATTTGCTTGTGATGGTTGAATAAAACATGCCTAATATTATGTCGTGTAATTTTTTCCAAAGGAAGTGAGATTTTAAGGCAGGTGCCTTTATGCTTTACATTTATATTCATATTAGAACATTCAAACCCGAAGCATTTTAAAAATCCCGGGATTACGGGTTGTAAAATTCTAATCCCGGGATTCCAAGATTTTTCGGGATTTCGACTTCATCACAACTCTTTGCATTTTACAGTAGGTCAAACCACACAGATTCATTGTCACTACATTTGGTCTTAGGGGAGCATAATGCCCCTTAGTAAAAGAATATGTAGTTTGATATTTAAATTCTAACATATCTATATTACTACCAAAAACATTTACTCATTTTTGCAGAAATCCTTTTCCAAAAAAGGCCAACAAAGTAAAATGAAGAACAACTCAGCTACACTGTAAAAGCTTGTTGTGTTTTCAATTGCTACCAGATTTTTGGTTATTGCACAAATCTTGCACAACATATTTGAACAAGTGCGGTTATTCAGGCGGGTCCTGAAATTCACTTCCAAGTGCATATGGCTCAAGTTCACTTTGTATCCAAATTTTGGTGTTCTTTATTTCTCATTTCTCTTTCATGTCAAATAAATTCTTTTTTTCGTTTTCAACATCTTTTTCATGTTGTAAATGAATCAGTGAAAATCTCGGGATCCCGGAGCTGTAATCCCGGAATTTCGGGACATGGAAAAGTGTCCGGCATCCCAGGATTCTGGATTCCGCGATTGAATGCCCTAATACATATGTATGTACTTACCTACATATTTACCTGTAGTGCGTTTCTGAAAAAAATCGACTAAATTCTCGATCGAGATAGCGACTAAATTACACATGAAATCTATTACTTTAATCGGCAAAATTAATCGAAACGAGTTACAGAAACCCACTACTGATATTTACCTAATTCATACATACCCAGTGGGAAAATGTAATGTATAGTAATCGAAAAAAATTATCAGTAAAACAACCCTTTGTACATTCGAAAATGCATTTTTCCCCAGGGCGATGTACTAAGAAAAGTGGGGCATTCAATTATGCATTACCTAGTGTCGAGAAATTAATGTGTTTTTGTATGTGACTTTATGAGTAAATTTTTAATGCTTGAAAACGTCAAAAATACTAAAACCCTGCCAGCAATTGGAAGAGAATTTTATCGCTATCGCCCGGATGTCACTTCCTCGTCACTATTGGAAGTTATCAAAGCGATAGAAAGTCATTTCACAAAAACAAAAAACATTGCTGTCGTTTTTATATCTTCTTAAGAGGTGCTCGGACGATTTTTACTCTTTGAAGTTTTAAAAATTAACAAAGTTCATTCAAGTAAAATTATATTTTTGTTTTAAAATTTTTTTATTTTCAGTTAACGTGTAAGCAATCATATTCGAATAACAAATAATAAAATTACGTTTAGATTTTAAACAGATGCGTTATTCGATTTACTATGGTAATGCCTTTTTACCATACATTTTTTGAACTACTTTTTAAAATGTTTAGTTGGAATTTCATAAAATATAAGTGCGTTTGAGTTAGCAATCTAAGCCGAAAGCAGGATGAAAATGGCGTAAATAACTTTGCGGCTGTGGTTGCAAGTTCCGAGGTACCCCAAATTTCCTATTGAATTTTATGAAAAACTTAACCAACAGAAGAGTCTTCTTTAACACTTCAGTTTTATCGCACAAGTTACTGCCATTCCTATCGAAATAGTTCGTAATTGCTGTATCGCTTTCGAATCATAAAGACGTGACGTCTTGGCGGAACGGTTCTTCCCGAAAGCGGAAAAGAATTCGAAAAACTACCGATATCATCGGCGATGATTTTCAGAGAAATGTCGTGTCGAATTAGTAACTTCCGAAATAGAAAATTTTGGCAGGATACCTTACTATATTTCTGTGCTCGTATGGAATAGTACCATACATACATATGTATGTCGGGTAGCTGGCTTTAGTATAATTCGGCATTCCCTTTATTCTTTAAACGACATGGAAGTTTTTGATGGGACTTAATAAGAATATTGATTGCAAGTAATGGAAGTATTTATGCGCGTTTCTTTGCCAAAAGTTTTTCAACGGCTCGGCGCCAGTGAGTCATTCGCAATCATATGCTGCGAATGTAGCATTATACTAAGGACAGCCTTTCGACATAAGCTACTGTTCCATACGAACACAGATTTTTATTATGGGTTCAACCCATGATTCAATAATAAAAGGGTTGCTCAGAAAAAAGTTTTCGCGCTCCCTCTTGACAAAATCGGCTCCCTTAGCAAGGTACTGTGGGTGCATTCGTGTGTACGTGAAAAGCTTTTGTAAAGGGAGTGTCAAACTTGAATGTCACTAGTGAGCCAACCTTTAATTATTGAATCGTGGGTTCAGCAGTTTTTAATTACAAGGTAAATTTCGTACAAATGTATCATTTTAGGTCCAATAAGAAAACAGGCATATTACTTTCGATCTCTTCATTGCGAAGTTGTTTTTTTATTTTAGCCTATAGTCCGGGAGTTAACGACAGAAATTTTCGGCTCGTTTTCGCAAGCTTAATTTTTTTCTACGAGGTATGCGAGTAACGTATAATACTAATTTGAACGTCTGCCGGCGCACCCCCACGACAGGGGCTTACAAAGGGGTAACAATTATAGCAAAAAATAAACAAACAAAAATTCAAAGCCGCATACGCGAAACTTATTGTACGTATCATTTGACATATGAGAAGCTTAAAAAATCGGCTGCTATCTAAATTCCAAAACAAAAGTCGTCTGCCACCCAAATAAATATCGCAAAAAAAAATTAAAATTTATTTCCGCAAAGATAAAATTATTGAAAATGCTTCTTTATAGTAGCAAAGAGAAAAATAATAGTATGCCGCCAATAACATGCAACGTATGTACATAGATCGTCGGCCAAGCCTCTGAAGTCGCACATGACAAGCATCGCGCGAGCACCACTGCTACGACGCACATACTTATTACCAAAATGTATTCAACAAAGTGTGATTCATTTTGACGTTGCTCTCATAAGAAACAGGCTATAATATCAAACTGAAATGAATTCTTAACCCATTTTAAATTTTTTTTTCAAATTTGAATTTGTTTAAAAAAAAGTTACACACAAATTTTTCAAGCAACAAATTTATTTAATAAACGTGAAATTGTTAAGAAATAAACCGCCGAGGAGAGCAAGTAAGTACATTTCAAGTTGGGTAATAAGTAAATACGTTCGACTTTTCTTAAATATTTAATGTAAGGGAACCAAGATGAAACGGAGCAAAACGTTTGAACGGTGCGCTGTTTGCAATTAAAGTCAGGACACGATAATAGTGCGATGTTTTAAACCACCTAGTTGCGAATTAAGACGGCAGCGATGGGAAGAAAGCTGTGGTGTTGTACTACGTGATTCATCTCGCGTTTGTGAAAACCACTTCAAGGAAAGTGATTTCATTTATACACAGGCGCAGTCTCAATGCCATACGAAATAACTGAAAGAAGTGAGGATTTAGAATGCGACTAGGATACATTCTTTGTTGATGTCCAAACTCAAACAGGCTACTCTTTAGAATGCACGTTGAGGACAGAAATATTTCTTCTTACCGAAATAATTGAAACCATGCAAGCAAGTATGGAAGAGCTTAATTTAAAACTGCTGGAAGCAAAGTCTTTAATGGAAAACTATTTCGCATGCAAAAAAATTTAATTTCAAAATTGTTAGAGTTAAGCTCACATATAAAATTGGAAGCAAATGTAAAATCCTACTTTTATAAGTGTCGAATAATGTTTAGGATAAAAAATTTAAATATAAAAATAAGCACACAAAAGCCTAAAACTTGGGCAATTAAAAACAAGAAAATTGCTAAAACTATTTTATAAACAATTTGTTTTATTTTATTGACAAAATATATATATTCCAGGTAATGTAAGTGAAACAAAACTATAATCGAAATAAAAGCCTAGGGCATCAGTGCTGACAAAATACATGCAAAACTATGGGTTTATTCGTTTGTTTATACTTTTTGACATAATAGTACCTTAAAAGAGATCCGCACTGAATTGTCAATCACACCTTGTTTAATACACCTTGCTTATTACTAATAAGACTCCAAGCTTAGTTAGCCGCCTTACTATCGTCCCAGGTAACACATTATTAAAAGCCCCCTCGATATCAAGGAAGGCCCCAACTACAAAATCTTTGTTCCTAAGAGACTCCTCTATGACTTTAACAATTGAGTGCAAGGCAGATTCCACGGATCTACCTTTTAGATATGCATGCTGAGAGAAGCTCAATCGCTCTCGAGGAATCCAGTTTCTTATATACAGGTCAATAAGCCTCTCAAAAGTCTTCAATATGAAGGAGGAGAGACTGATTGGCCTGAAGTCTCTCGGATACACATGAGAGCTGAAAGCGGCTCGCTATTTAAACGTGTATTTGATTGCGAAACCACCCCCGTCCTAGCAATGGATTTTGCGCTGGGTTTGGGACCCGCCACGTAAAAACCTCTTCCAGTGAAGAACGCGTCAGCTTCGGCGGGATCAGCCTTCTAAGCATAGGTCAGAAGGTATTATCGAACGTCTTGTGTGAAAGACTGAAGTCCACCCTCAATGAACTGATTCGGCCTTATCAGTGTGGCTTTAGGCTCACTCACCACCTATTTGTCGCCACCAAAAGGGGCTTCAGACAGGGCGACTCTATTTCATGTGACTTTTTTAATCTGATGTTGGAGAGATGATAAGAGCTGCAGAACTGAACCACTCAGGACCAATTTACTACAAGAGCGTGCAATTGCTGGCTTATGCCGATGACATCGATATCATCGGTATCAAAAACCGCAAAGTCTGTTATGCCTTTTCCAAGTTGGATAAGGAAGCAAAGCGAATGGGTCTGGTGGTAAACGAGAACAAGACGAAGTATCTCCTGTCATCAAACAAACAGTCAGCACATTCGCGCCTCTGCACCCACATCACTGTTGACAGTTATAATTTCGAGAAAGTAGAGAATTTCGTTTTCATGGGAACCAGCATTAACACCGATAATAATGTCAGCATGGAAATCCAACGCAAAATCAGTCTTGCCCACAACTGCTACTTTCGACTGAGTAGGCAATTCAGGAATAAAATCCTCTCTCGACATACGAAAGCCACACTCTATAAGTCACTCATCATGTCCGCGCTGGTATATGGCGCAGAAGCATGGACAATGACAACATCCGATGAGGCGGCTCTTGGGGTGTTCGAGAGAAAGATTTTGCGGAAGATTTACGAGCATTTACGCGTTGGCGACGGCAAGTACCGCAGACGATGGAACGATGAGCTTTACAACGACATGGACATAGCGCAGGCTCCGCTGGCTTGGTCATGTCGTTCGAATGGACACCGACGCTCCAGCTCTGAAAGTATTCAACTCGGAACCCACTGGTGGTAGCAGAAGAAGAGGAAGACCCCCACTGAGATGGAAAGACCAGNATTCCAGTGAAGAAGCGAAACGCGTCAGCTTCGGCGGGATCAGCCTTCTAAGCATAGGTCACAAGGTATTATCGAACGTCTTGTGTGAAAGACTGAAGTCCACCCTCAATGAACTGATTCGGCCTTATCAGTGTGGCTTTAGGCTCACTCACCACCTATTTGTCGCCACCAAAAGGGGCTTCAGACAGGGCGACTCTATTTCATGTGACTTTTTTAATCTGATGTTGGAGAGATGATAAGAGCTGCAGAACTGAACCACTCAGGACCAATTTACTACAAGAGCGTGCAATTGCTGGCTTATGCCGATGACATCGATATCATCGGTATCAAAAACCGCAAAGTCTGTTATGCCTTTTCCAAGTTGGATAAGGAAGCAAAGCGAATGGGTCTGGTGGTAAACGAGAACAAGACGAAGTATCTCCTGTCATCAAACAAACAGTCAGCACATTCGCGCCTCTGCACCCACATCACTGTTGACAGTTATAATTTCGAGAAAGTAGAGAATTTCGTTTTCATGGGAACCAGCATTAACACCGATAATAATGTCAGCATGGAAATCCAACGCAAAATCAGTCTTGCCCACAACTGCTACTTTGGACTGAGTAGGCAATTCAGGAATAAAATCCTCTCTCGACATACGAAAGCCACACTCTATAAGTCACTCATCATGTCCGCGCTGGTATATGGCGCAGAAGCATGGACAATGACAACATCCGATGAGGCGGCTCTTGGAGTATTCGAGAGAAAGATTTTGCGGAAGATTTACGAGCATTTACGCGTTGGCGACGGCAAGTACCGCAGACGATGGAACGATGAGCTTTACAACGACATGGACATAGCGCAGGCTCCGCTGGCTTGGTCATGTCGTTCGAATGGACACCGACGCTCCAGCTCTGAAAGTATTCAACTCGGAACCCACTGGTGGTAGCAGAAGAAGAGGAAGACCCCCACTGAGATGGAAAGACCAGGAGAAGAACTTGGCTTCACTTGGCATTTCCAATTGGCGCAAGTTGGCCCAAAAAAGAAACGACTGGCGTGCTTTGTTGAACTCGGCCGAAATCGCTTAGGCGATTAGAGTGCCAAATAAGAAGAAGAATAAGAAGATACTTGCAGATAACAATGCACAACAGAGTTGTTAAATTGCTCTGAAAATTTTAGAACAATAAGCTTTACGAAATTTTATAAGGGGCGAACAACACGATACAAGCGGCTTGTCAAACATTCTTCAAACCTACTTTTCCAATTTCGACATACACCATGCAAACATGACTCGCTCAAGCAAAGAAGTTTAGTTTTCATCTGGTTCACAATGTAAAAGAGTTTGGTTTTCTTCGATTTTTCTCTCTTGCACCCTCATTCGGTAAAAATTCCGTTGCGAGTGAAGGCCCCGCCAGATAGAAATTCTTTACTGCGTCACAGGGATCATTTTGACAGACAAGACGCACATAACATGGCGAGGCGGCACAATGAAAACGTTACCGCAAACAAAACGGCTCATTTTGATTGGCCAAAAGTCAGCTGGTTTGAATTCGTTTTATACATTGTTGTTTTGCCGCATTCACGCGCGTCAAAAGTTGAGAGTTGGGCGATTTTTATCAGTTGCAGCAATGCATGCGTTGCCAATGCGGCGTCTTCTATTCAAAATCACAGAGTTAACTTCGATGTCAGTCAAAAGCATCCCTTTGACGCAGAAAATAATTTCTATCTGGCGAGGCCTTGAGGCCTCGTACACAACGTAAGGGGTTTGATCAAATATCAACATGGGGGCCAGAAAATTAAAAAGTTTCCCTCAAACGGCTTATCAAATCTTCCAACACCCCAAACACAACATAAATAGCTTTAAGCAAAGGGATATTGCGCTTGGTTTTTAAGCCGCTTGTGTGGTGTTTTTCGTCCTTAAGCACATGTGCATTTGCTGCTAAATATTCAAAATGTTATCGATAGTTTTTTTCTTTTCATCGTTATATTTTAAACTTATTTTGAACCTGCAAAATCTCGATATCGAATGGAGAGAACACGCATTGTTCGATCATATGAATATTCATATTGAGTCTTCATTAGATCCAGAAAATGATAGGAAAAAATTTATTGAATTAAAAAATTCTTCAGGTTGATATATGTACAAGTATAACTTATATTTAGCAGTTTAGAAATGTGTAGGACTGATTTGAGGACCAGATTTAGGACTGATATAGATGCAGAAATGTTATATACAAATCAAGGCGTAAAAGATAACGGTAATACTTTGTGCGAGCCGCAAGAACAAATGTACCAATTGAATTGGAGAATGTAATTAACTTTTATACTAAGTACCTGTAAATAGTGTGTAGTACATAAACTCATATGTATAAAACCCAAAATACAATTGCGCAGTGGCAATGGCAGTGACAGTTTTTAAAATCAGCTGTTCGTCTTGCTCTCTCATTCTGGTATTTGTTGACGTCACGGCCATTTGCTCTCAGCTCGATTGGCGCAATCTTGTATTCCGTCATTCCTAATCGAAAACCTTAACAATAAATATCCCTTCTTTACAGAAAGAGGTCTTGAGAAAATTTGTACTGGACTAAGTAAATCTTTTTTGCCTAATTTTACAAGAAAGTGGCATGCTGCATGGAGAGTGAGATTTTAGAAAAAAAGTTTTTTTCCTAACAGCGGTCGTCCCTCGGCTCCGAGTGTATTTCTGCCATGAAAAACAGCTTCTCATAAAAATACAATCGCCGTTCGGAGTCTGCGTAAAACTGTAGGTCCCTCCTCTTTGTGTGACAACATCAAGGCGCACACTACAAATCGGAGGAGAAACTTGGCCAAACACTTACATATGTATAAGCGCCAATATATTATTATTATTATCACAACACGCAGGTAGCTTTCCAACTGCTAAATTGTTTAATATGACAACATTGTTTGAATTTATTGCACTACTTTCGTTACAACTTAAAAAACGCTTTTGTTAATTGCTGCAGCAAGAGTCACATAGTGGACCCTTTAATTTACGAAAACAATAGCGACCATACCAGCTCGCAGAATGCGTAAATTTTCGCAAAACATAAAAGCCCACATGGCGAAGGGGTAAGTATGAGGGGGCATTGCGGAAAAAGGCCTTTTGAGTGCAATACAAAACAATTCGGCGGCCTCGCTTTTATGGCGTATAAATTCTGAAATTTTGATTGCCAAGTGTCAAATACACTTAACAGACGACACAAAGCAAATAAAAGAGCAAAGCAGAGTAACAACAGCAGTGCAATGGAAGCAAATTGAGGAACTGCAGTGAAAAAGAGGAAAACTTTTTGACACAAAATTTGTCGCGTCGCCCCCGGAAAAGCACAGTCACAAATGCCACCCGATCTACTGAGCCAGTCGAGTGGCGAGCGCTGCTGTTGAATGGTGTGGTCGTTCAGCACAACAAATGGCCGATCGGCGTCGTTGAGCTCTCTTGATTTATTTGCTTATGTGTTAATATGTCTGCCGAGTTCAGGAGCACAAAAGTAAAAGAGTGTGATAGAACTGCAAAAACATCGGAGTACCCTCGATAGTATCGATATTTTAATAACTTTTTCAAAACATCGATGTTCTTTTACTATCGATGTTTTTAAAAGATATGCCATCATTAGAAAGTTTATCCGTGTCTGATTTGGGGTAAGCGAAAAATATAAAAATTAAAGCGTAATAAACTCATAATCTTTTACAGTTTAGCTGAATTTTACCGCAAGAGCGTACGAATAAGGGTTTAGGGAAGTTATTGCTCATAAAAATGATTTTGTCAAGGCCATTCGATCAGTAATTTGGAAAATTAGGGGTAAAAACTAAAATGTTCTCTCGATTATTGCCTCAAAGAGCAAATATATAATTTATTAATAAGACATGAATTGTGTTGTTGCCTTATGAATATTTTTATAATTTAATATTTTTCTTTGCATTTAACTAATGAATAACTTTAAATATTCAACGTGAACTTAAACATAAGTTAATGAATTGTGTTGCTGCCTTATTAATATAGTTTTATTTTAAATGAATTAATGGATAATTTTAAAATAATAAATGAAATTTGTTAAGAGGGTTTGTTTTTTTATTGGTCAGGATTTCAACTTTAAAGAAAAAATTATAATTCCCAAGAAAACACGATAGTATCGATGCTATCGATGTTTTATTGGCAAAAACATCGAAAAATCGATAGTACCAAACATCGATGTTTTTGCAGCACTAGAGTGTGTGCAAGCATGAGGCAAAGGAAGGAATATGTGACACGTCCCTGCTCCTGTTTGCGTGTCGCTCCAGCATTTACAGCTGTTGGAATGGTGATGTTATATTGGTCACAATCGTTAATATCTGTGTCGCATTGACGCAGCTCAATGACCCCTTCATGCCGTCAACGCTTACCCACGCAGTTGTCCGAGGTGGCGCTTTCTCATGCTGGCCTCTCGCGTTGAATTGTTGATAGGTTGTTGATGGTCGCCATAGGCCTCGTAGGAGTTACACAGCAGGCACACAGCAGGCACTCAGCCTTGTAACGGCGCCGTCATGTGCACGTAAATATGTAGGTACACTCGCATTTGAAATGTGTGAACGTTTTTTAAATTCCTTTTTTGTGTCAGTGCGACGTTTTTATTTTGTGTTGTCAACTTTAACTCATTTCCAGCAGGGCTCGTTTCCCGTTTTTTGCGCAGGAATTTTGAATTGGTTGTGAATGAGTGGATAAACTCGTTTTGGCGGCTTGGCAAATGGTGTGAGAACAGGTTGACGTGAAGCGATTGTCAGTTCGTCATAGAAAACAAATGGTCATCCGCTGGTTTTGTTGTTGTTTATCCTTCCTTTTGTGTAGGCTGTTGAAGTTTGTTGCATTGTACACGGAGCCAAAAGTACAATGGTTTTTACCTCCCTTTTATTAGCTCGGGATGTAACTATGTTTAGCTCCCTTTTATTAGCTCGGGATGTAACTATGTAATATTGATGCGCCTAAAAGATGCAGCGATTTCTATTCTCAAGTTACATACCTGATGACAGTACGAATGGAAATTATAATAGCGAGGTTCTAGTTTTTTAAACTATAATTTTATTTCAACCAAGTTATTATTTGGGTTTTTTCATGGCTAATACCAGTGTTGCTAACTTCTGATTTTCAAAAAGCACCAAAAACTTGGAAAAAAAGCGTTTTATCACACTAAAAGCACCAAATTTTTTCGAATCAAAAGCTGCTTTTTTCATAACAGTTTGTATTTAACAAAAGCAAAAAATTAACAATATTTACAATAATACATACATAAATCAATACACAAAATTTTTCGCTCATAACGATTGAATAGCCTCTACACATGCTATGATGACTCATACTTACGACGTAATATCGAAGTACTGCGCATTAAAACTGCTATATTTCGAGAAAGAAAAATCGAATCGCAACAAATGAAAATGATGCTATAAGTAGAAATGAGCAAAAAATTTGATGTTTTCATTATATAACCTCAAATATCGCCAAAAACCGTGTTTTTGAAACTATGAGGTTAGAATATCTCAAAATTCTAGTAAATTGTAATTGTAAATTCAATGCTGCTACTGCTTTAAATATTTCACGCTTTACCTATCTCGGAGGAATTTTAGTTCAGAAAAAAGCACTAAAAAGGCACTAGGCACTAAAAATTTTTTTTTGGCGTTTTAGTTTTCAAAAAGCACTAAATCTAGTGCTTAAAGCACCAAGTTGGCAACTATGGCTAATACACTGCTTTTAAGAAAGGTGTTTCAAGTTGAATATTTGAAAACCAATTCGTTTGTCTGGCTGTGACTGAACGTGCAGAGGTGCACTGCCAATGCATTTGTTGGCATATTTGAGGCACATATTGTAGCAAATAATTCTCTCATTTGTTTTGGCGATTGAAATTCTTTAGCTTCATCTAAACATTTCTTCCATTCATTATTATTAGAAGCGACTCCTCGCGCATGGCATGCTTCAACAAACGTACTAAAAACCACACTCTCAAATGCTTTAAGGTCTTGAAACGATTTCGGACCAGAAATGCTTAACAATAAAAGTCGTAAATGAAATAGCTCAATGTCTGTTGGTGACACCGCTGTAACGAAGCGTTTTTGCTAGCCCCGATGCTTCTAAAATGCTGGGGTATACTCGCCGTGTCCAGGGTTCGTTACAATAAATTTGTAGTTTCGGGGCTCTGGTAAATCGTACTTTATTATTTAATTTTCCTTAATTTCTATAAAATAACAATTTGAAACATTCGGTAGCGTCACTTGCAGTGGCTGCGTCACGGCTCCTTGTTCCGTTATGAGCCCGTTAGGCTGTAGTGGCGTTACTTTAGTACTGAGTGGCGCGCTGCTAACGTCTATAAGTGGTGTTCTGGCCGCGTCGGTATGTAGCGCTCTTGCAAGGTGGGTTGCGCTCTGGTCGCGCCGGTGAGTGGCGTTTTAACAACGCTGGTGGGTAGCGCTCTGGTGACGCCGGAGAGGAGCATTCTAGTTGCGTCGAGATGTAGCGCTCTCAGCATGGCAAGCCAGGCGCACCGATGAGTGGTACTTTGGTGGTGCCAGAGGTAACGTTTTACTCGCGCCGCTGGGCGGCGCTCTGTTCGCGCCGGAGAGTGTCGCGCTAATGACGCCGGAGAGTACCGTTCTACTCAAGGCGTATTTAACAAGGTGGTGTTGGCCGTATATAAGTAAAAAATTTAACTAACAAATTATACGCTGATGTCCATACTGTCATTGGTATGAGTTACAACAAACACATCATTTTGACGTAATGGCCTCCACGGCGAAAAACTCAGCTGTCGTCCCAACACCACCTTGTTTAATACACCTTGGTTCTACTTATGCCGTTGGGCGGCGCTCTGGCGACGTTGACAAGTGGCGCTCAGTTCGCGCCGGAGAGTCGCTCTAGTGGCGCCGATGAATGGCGCTGTTTACGCCGCTCTGCTGACGGCGGTGAGAAGCGCTCTTGTAGGCGCTGTCAACGTCCCTCTGCTAACGGCGGTACTGACTGCGTGCGAGCGGGTGTCGCCCGTACGCGGTTCCACGAGAGGCTGTGGTGAGAGCGTGTGTAGCTTGTGGCGCACAGTGGTTCGGATCGCAAATCTAGCTGGACGAAACTTTTTAAACAAATACTCGTGTATGGATCTTTACACCACTTCTTACCTAGGGGACTTTTGGGTCGCTGATTACGAATCTGAAGTCACTTATCAAAAATTCAAAATGGCGGATCCAATATGGCGGACGAAAATTAAAAAAAATCGGTAGATTTCTATGTAACTGGGTATCTGGGGGTTTTCTGGGTTGCTGATTACGAATCTAAAGTCATTTACTTAATTTA
>NW_016158709.1:33578-56819 GCF_001687245.7 Rhagoletis zephyria
TATGAGCAGTTATAAGCATCGTTCACTTGTGGTGGCTGTATTTGCAAGACAGCACGCAATGCGCTCGTGTTCAGTCATCCTCTAATTTCGTTTAGGTATCGATACTACTAAGCCAACGCCGCTGCTCAGTCATACAAAGCAGCGGTATTGAATGAGTATGAACAGTTGACGATCAACCAATGCTATTCCCTGATATATACATCTTTCATTTGAATCCGTATTAAAAGCTCTCTTGGCTCCTACATTCGGGTTTTTATAGGCGAGTCTCCCCTGAACCGTTTTTTCCATATTTTTGGCCTATGTTCGCTTTTATTCGAAAGCTAAATGTTTCGGTACCGAGTATCGAGAGTATTGGATACTTTTTAAATCGGTACCGAATATCGATCAATACTTAAAAGTATTGACTCAGCACATCTCTACTGGTGGATATTCTAACTGAAGGAAATCTCTGATGCGTTCATATTGTCAAATACGGACTCCAGCCCTTTAATTTTTTGCAAAAATTTGTCTGTTGGCTTTTTTAAATAGCCTTTGGAGACTTGGTCGACCCAAGTAAATGATTTTTGCGTGGACTGGTATTCTTCAAGATTGAGCTTTTTTATGATATATCCGGAAATATATTCCAAAGCGTCCTCTTTAAGAATACCACATTCGTCAGTTTTTAACACAAACCACGACGATGTTCGCGACTTCTAAGTCTTTTTGCAAAGTATGATTCTCGCGTTTTAACCTCTTAGGGCCAATTTCACAATGCGTAGTTAACTCAGAATCGACAGTTAACTAGAGATTTTCAGTACAAAATTCTATAGTTAACTCCCGATTTTGAGTTAGCTATGCATTGTGAAATTGGCCCTTAATCTCTTTGTTTAATTCAGAAATTTCGTAGTCCTTGTTGGATTCGATAATTACATAGCTGAAAAAATGTATAGTAATAAAATGGAACTATTCCGAGCATTCTCTTTGTTTACAAGCACATACTCTGTCTATGTTTGGCAGTCTTTGACAGACACTGCAGTTCTGTGAGCCATAGAATTAGGGAAGCTATTTAAATTAAAAACTATGTAAGATTAAATATGTAAACGTGTGTAATCAAATGTACCTACCTAACTGGCTCGTTCACATACAACTGCTGAGCGCTATTATTTAAAGTTTCACTCGAAGGACTAATGAAATAAAACTGCTGAGCGCTATTATTCATAGTTTCACTGGAAGGACTAATGAAATATGGGAAACGAGAGCTACATTTTAGTATTTTTAATTAGTGTTCAAATTTCACACTTACAGTTCTTGCGAAAAAACCCCAGAATCTAAATTACTTTGTAAAGCTTGGGAATACACAAACCAGAAATCCGTCCTATATTAAAAATTATGTTGTTAGTTTAGGGAATGTTTAATTAATTTTACCAAGATTTTCGGTTAGTGGAAGAAGAAAAAGATGGATCAAAAAGCAATTATAAAACAAAAGTTTTTCTTCTATATAGGGCCATATTGACAGTCATTAGTTAACTACTATGCTAATGTTAAACCACCATTTTTCATTTCACAGTATCAGTTTGAAAGCAGTTAACTAATGTACATCCATTAGTTAACGAATAGTTAAAAACAGCTGTTTTCCTAGTAGTTAACTAATGACTGGGAAAATGGCCCATAAAAGCCCAATCTCTTTTGATGTATATATGTTAACACATTTCCAATTGGCTCACGCGTTTGGGCACGCTATGTGAAAATCAAGATAAAATTAACCATCCCTAATTTTCTTAAAACTCGCTTAATGATCTTACTCTGTTTGCACACAGCTCGTATTCTTTAGAAAACTGTCGCCAGCAGTGGGGAAACTATTGGCGATCTCAGCAGGCAAAGGTGGAGGATGTGGGACTGCTTCCGGCAACAAATGTGCTCTCTTCCCGACGTAAATAATGTTGGAACTCGAGAAGTGATCACCACATATAACGTCACTTGGTTTAAACTGCTTGTGGCAAACTCTGCTCCACGACATCCGCGTTAGTTCCTCGCGTGGGACTTGGAAAAACGACCCTTGTCCCCGCTTGACCCGCTTACTGCACAATGCACACTTTTCCATTTATGTTTTTTTTTTAAATAATTTTTATTTTCGAATTACAAAATTAAATTACACAAATTTATTTTTTATCAATCACAATAAAATTTGAATTGCGAAAATAAACAAACAGAATGTAAACAAAACTATTCATTTTGACAATCACGCACAAAACAGCTCAATTCGCCTTGAATCAGCTGATGAATCAACACCACCTTATATATATTCGCCTTGTGTGTGATGTTGCGTTGTCGTGGCAACGAAGAGGTTGTCGAGTGTTACTATGACTCAGGGATGAAAAAGCAGGTACAATTGTACCTTTTTCCGACGTTTGATGACTTAAAGGTACATTAGGTACAGTCAGCTTTTTCATTTCTGGAAATATATTTAAAATGCTTTCGAAGTTACTTACGGCAATCAGATTATTTTCTCTAGACTTGTTGCACCTATTAAAAGGAATCGGATAAATTAGCATGTCGGCCGCTGTGGTGTAGTGGTAAGCAGTGCTCGCTTCCACTCCGCAGCACCAGGGTTCAAACCCTGGTCCAAGCAACATCGCAAAAATATAGAAAAAAGGTTTTTTCTTACCACGGTCGTCCCTCGGCAGGCAATGGCAAACCTCCGAGTGTATTTCTGCCATGAAAAACAGCTTCTCATAAAAAAACAATCGCCGTTCGGAGTCGGCGTAAAACTGTAGTCCCTCCGCTTTGTGTGACAACATCAAGGTGCACGCCACAAATCGGAGGAAAAGCTCGGCCAAACACTAACATATGTGTAAGCGCCAATCTATTATTATTATTATTATAAATTAGCAGACTTTTCGTGTTGTTGCTGGATAAAGAAGTATACTTCGTAAAGTGTGTTTTTTGTCTTTTTCGCCAATATTTCTCAGTAGTCATAATTAGACAAAAACAACGCTTCTCCGATTCCCATTAGACTATAATCTATGGATATAGGCTCAGTTAAAAAAAAAAAACCGAATCATGTTTAAAGTACATCCATCCTTTGTATTCATGTTTTAAATAAAATGTATAAAAAAACTACAAATGAGTGATGTAACTTTTTTTAGGTACAATCTGTCTCATTTAGGTACATTTATTTTATGATATTAGGTACAATCTGAAATTTCAATTTTTCATCCCTGCTATGACTTGTGTTGCCGTGATTTCCTGCGTGGCCAGTTGCGCTGAGTTGTGTTGCTTTGGTGTGACTGGTTTGGTTGGTGGTGCGTGAGTTTGTGTGGGCTAAATTCCCTGGGGACATTTAGTCCTCACACCGCATACATGCGGGATATTATTATTTCTCCCCCACGGATTCTTTTATTCCATTCTCTTTATTATAATTTCAGTGTAAATAAGTCGATGAGCTTCAGGGTCGACCCTATTTAATTCATGTCCAGTAGCTCGTTTCTGTAACAATTCTCTACCAAGGCAAATTCATATATGAATTCGCCGCCTTGTTCATATATGAATTTGCCGCCTTGTTCTCTACTGCTAATGAGTAGTAGAGAATGACGTATGCATATTCTGTACCAGTAGAGAAATAATCGGTAGAGAAGAGCTACAGAAACGAGCTACAGGTCTGAAAATTATATTTTACCTATTAGGCAAATGTATATCTAACCGATAAATAGTATGAGACTGATAATGCATTTCATATTCAAATATACGCCATACCACCTCTGTTGACCCAACATATCGGCCACTGATATTGCTTTTCACTTCATCATGAACATTTTCAGTTACTTTATTCATTTCGATACTTGCACTATCATAACCCTTATATACATACGTATTTATATATGTATTTAATGCTTTTAACTGTTTTGCAAACTTCTACATTTATATGGCAATTAAATTTTGCAAGAAGATACGGATTATATGGGCCAACATACCTATTATCAAGGGATTGCCCTCTTACATCGACTGAGGCACCATTGTAACATCTTCGATAAACTGTATAACCAGCAACACTATCGTGTGTTGTTTCAGAAAAGTTTTTAGGAAATTCTTTTAAACATTGGCCATCTTTCATGCAAACCCCATCTTGATTCAATAAACCAAATAATATAGTTTTGGATGTGTATCTCGATTAGGTATTTCAGAGCATACTATCTTATCGATATCTTTAACTGATACAATTTTATCATTTTCACATAGAGAAATCAAAGCATGCACATGTGGTAAGCCGCGTTTTTGAAATTGTATTGTGTAAATAACTGCTGTACCTTGCCAAATATTTCTTTTGTAACTATACACTGCAGTAACTCTTTTAATTTTGATTTAACGCGAACAATGATATCTGGCCTGAAATTTGATGTTTCGTTTTTATGAATATTATTCACAATTTCTGACTAATTAGGATTGCATGTCATGGTTATGAACAAACTTGGTTTACCGAATTGCTTAACTATGCACATAGCATCCAAATAGTTCTGGTGCATATTCGTGGGTGAGCCTGTAAATGATGAAGGCAAAATTATGGGTCGTCCAACATTTGCCACACTATTATCATCCCTATTTGTATTTATGTAATCTGTAAGATAATTATATAATTCACTTCTCAAATTTGCTTGATTTTTTTTAATGAAATGTAAACGTGAACCTTCAGTACGTACATATACATCAACCTTCCACTGTAAGAATAATTTTGAATACGTTGTAATCAAGAGAAATCATTTCTCCTAACTTTCAAATTTTCCTTATATATAAATAAAATAGTACCCTGAAATGCCAGCTTAGATTTCTTAGATTTATTCTTTTCAGAAGGATTACGCGAATCACTTCCATTGAATAGCTCATGGAAAAAAGTGTTCTGACTTAATGGCGGTATATATACTTTTCCTTTATGGCAACAGGATGTAAAAGAAGTTCTATATCTTTGAGTAACTTCAGTTTCGAAATGTTTAGCGCCACAAAAGCGGCATATAAGAGCAGATTAAACCACAATTAAAACTATCGAAATTTCGCGGTACAATATTTAACGCACATTTAAAAGTATCTACTAAAATGTCTACATTAACTCCATTTTCAGTCCCACCATTGCCTATAGGATAATCGTTTATAAGATTACCTAAGTTTGATGTTCTATTATTTCTACATAAGAAGGAGCTCCTTCTTTCTCGTCTTTCGTGGCGTGTATTTTTATCGTATATTGAAAAAATCAATTAAATTGTAACAGTGATGAAAACTCAAATTACGCTCTTAGGGTAAGATCCCCAGGCCGCCAGATGTAATTTAATTTTGAAGTAACAAAATTTAGGGAATAAGGTGTGTTTAAGAATGTAAGAGTTTGTGTTAGTTTCAGTAGGTGGCCTTTTTACAGACTGCAAGTAGGAAAGGTACGTGAAAATGTTACTTACCTTCGTTTAAGTCGAAAAGCTGGTTTCTAGATAGGTTTTATAAATATTGTTAAAAATTGATATCTAATATTGCCGACACTTTCCGTCGGCTGTAAGTTCCGCCAGACGCCATAAGTTTGTTCAAAAGCCTGGATACATGGCATATGAGTAACATACAAAGAACAAACGACCCATTCAATTTAAATGTATGTTTTTATCTATTAGTGAATTATTTAGAACTCAGGCGACAACAAAACGTGGCTGGCAATATTGAATACATATTCATAACAGCAATATTCTGTAAAACATGTATAAATATAACATTTCGTTTTTAACATAGGTAAGTAATTTTTTTACGTACCTTTCCTGCCGGCTACCCGTAGAAGGGCCGCTTACTAAACCAAGTAGATACAAATACATTTGGCGTTTTGGCGTTTTTTTAAATACTACATATTTGAGCGTTTAGACAATTGGAAGCACAACCCCCTTTACTCCTTCCGTTCATGTACCAAATGCGGCGTCGTTGCGTAGCGAGATATACGTACGTGAAATTAATACGGGTATGTACGACCAGCGTCACACAATGGGCTAAATGGCATTATTTTGTTTAAAATCTAATATAAAGAGGACAAAAAAAAATAGCCCAACAATTTTAATAAAGTTCGGGTTGTGTCGATTAAAGGAAAAATAGTACGAATGTCAACATTCTTTATTGTTATGGTTGAAATAAATCAATGACCTTTTGCCCATAGTGCGTTATGAGCGTTAAGAAAGCTACATATGTATATGTTTTTTTACATGCATGTTACAAAAAAAGTCAATAAAAGTTTAATTTATATAGTGGGTATTCATCTAAAGTGATAAATTGCCGGAAAACGCAATAAGAGTGATAACCTAAAAAAAAAAATAAATAAAAATTTCCATGCAAATTTATAATTTTTTTCATTTATCGGTAGTTTTGTCACTTAAGATGGATACTCAAATTGTTCATCTGTGTATTGTTCATAGAAGAAAATATTTTAATAATAATGGAATTCGGAGAATTTTATAAATGTTCAAATTAAATTATGGTGGAAGTAATATTGTATATGATTGCGAATAAATATTACTTACTTGCAAATCCGACTGAGCTTAGCTGTTGTTGTTGTCAATCAACACAAAACAAGCTTGCTTTTTTTGAACTTTTGGCAAAAAGATTTCTCCAAGCTATAATTCAAAGCGGGAAAAATAATTTCAATGAAAATTTTCGAAAGTATTTTAATCTCGCATTCATGGAAGTGGGATTCATGTTCAAATTAAACCCTCATTCAGAATTGAATTGATCTCTTAAATGTTATCGAATAAAAAGTGCTTGCTTGCAAATCCGGCTAAGCTTAGCTGCTGATTAGCGAAAACGGTTCCAGTAAGTTTTGCAAATTTTAATTACACCAATTCTATGCTTTTTTTCGAATTTTTGGCAAAAAAGATCAGTCCCAACTGTAATTCAAAACGGGAAAAATAATTCCCTTAAAAATTTTTGGAAGTATTTTAATCGCGAGAATTAATTGATAGGGTGACAATGTAAGCGGATTGAGGCTTGAAGTTATCAAATGGCCCAGCACCGAAAAGAAACAAAAATGTGCCAACTGCTTTCCTCAGCTTGGTCTCCCGAAGTTAATATGTAAAAGAACATTTAAGAATGATGTGGGAATGAATTTTTGTGTATTCAATTCCATTATTTTTATTTTTTGACTAGACTGAGTTAGAAAGAATATAAATTTTAACTATGGGTCAACAGCACGTTGAATATTTAGCTTACAGTGTTGCTTTAAAATGAGCCCTATCTCTAAACGAATAAAAAATAGTTTTGCATCAAAATTCGTTCAGTAAAAAAGTCTTACGTTACAAATAGTTTTGCACCGAAAACACAAGGATAATGAAGAGTATAGGAAACTGCTTTATTTTATTGTGGCGAAGGCCGAAAATGGTCGAAGAAAACCAGATTTTTCCATTTTTTAGCCTGGTGGATTCCGCGCCAAAAACTTTTTGATATTTAGGACATTACATTAAAAAACGCTACCGAATTTATTTTCATTATTTCATTTCATTTCGAATACTTTTTTTTATTACCTTCAAAGTAATACAAGGCAGACGAACAGGAGCAAGTATAATGCGAATAAATTATAGTTTAAACAAGTAAAAAGTCAAAGTTCGGGCGGAGCCGAACATTAAATACCCGGCGCAATTCTTAAATATATGTTTTCCACCTTTCCGAAAGCTACCGCTACATGATAAGCCGGGGTGTATAAATTTTAAGTAAATTAGCGTCCTTAAATTTCGAAATATTGCAGTTTCAAGCATCTGAAATATACCGTTATATGAAAAGCGGTCGTAATTTTAGTCCGATTTCAATAATTTTCAACGTTGTGCTTATATGTGCCAAGCACAATAACCATACCGAGTTTGGTTCAAATTGCTAGAACGGTTAGCGAGATACATATATGTGATCATAAGTGGGCGGTGCCGCGCCCATTTTCCAAAATTGTATCATAAGCATATTTCTTGGTAAAAAATTGTTGCAACCATCAATTTTGAATAAATTAGCTTCAATATTTACTGATTTATCGAAGATTTTGTATTTCTCGAAATTACCGTTATATGGGATGTGGGCGTGGTTATTGTCCGAGTTTTCCCTCGACGGCTCAGCGCACTACACAAATCGGAGGAGAAACTCGGTCAATCAATAATATACTATGTGTAAGCGCCAATCTATCATTATTATTAATTTTTATTTTTGTACTCCTGTTATCACCTTACATGAATTCGGCTATATATACTGATATATATTTTGAAAGCCGTTTTTTCTAATCGAAAAACTTCTAGAACAGCTGTACCGATATTTTTGAAATTTTAGACCTCGACTCTAGACCCTCAAGGGATGATAACAGAAGAAGAATAATTTCGATATAAAATGTGTATGTGGTGTGAGAAATTCAGTTTGTATGGGAGGTGCCCCCTTTTTCAATAACTCCAATTTTTTCCATAAGTTTGGCGTTGAGATTATCAGCCCGATTCTGTGAACTTGATAAATTGAAAATCTTTATAATTTGTAAATTTTTTATTATTAATCAAGAATTGGTATTCTAGCACATAAATCAAAAGCTCTTTTCTTGATAAATTATCAAGATTGAAAATGCTATTGACAAATTGAAATTTCATGTGAAATGTATAAATTTTGTATATTCATAAATTTGTTTCTAACAATTAAATACTCATGTGACGGCATTTGAACCTGCGACACACGGAATTATAGTCGACATCTTTACCTACCCGACTACGGCAGTCAAAAGCTTTTTTGCTTTTAAATTCATATTTTTCATATGTGACCATGAAATCAGTTCCACTCATGTGGAAATTGTAGAGCTTTTTGTTTTATAAATATTGACACAGAAGGCTTTTACTTGATAAAAATCTTGATAAAATTTCTTTACAAAAAATTTATCAAGAAAACACAGAATTGGGCGGTGAATTGCATCACTCGACGATGAATACTTCCAGAGATATGTTTTGTGAAAACTTCAGTTTGTATGGGTGCACCCTCTTGTATCATTGTTGATCTATAATCATCCTTAGATAGTCTGGAGTCGATGTCCAAAATTTCGCCACGGATAGATCGACGCGAAATTTAATTATCTCTTATTAAAAAAGAAACTTTAAATCGGTTCATATTTGGGCTCTCAAAATTAATTTGTCCACAGCAACCTTTTTTGCCCCACTGTGCGCCGTCCGCCTTAGAAAAAACTTGATGTCGCTCGGACCAAGGATCGAACCCTGAACCTACCGAATGTTAGTGCACACCTTTAAGCACTCGCCGCCGTGGTCTTTATGTTTAAATAAAAATATACAATTAAAAACACTATTTATTCTATTTAATTCAATTCGTGAGTAAATTTTGGTCCACCCTTTTTACTAAAGCACTAAAACATACATATGTATATATACGGTGACCATTCGTGCCGATTTTGGCGGGACTGTACCGATTTTGAGAAAATTGTCCCGCTGAATATTTTTTAAAAGTTGGGACGTATAATTGTCCCGATTTTTTATATTTGTACCGATTTTTCCCGATTTTCAGTATTTTGTTTATTCATTTATGAACACTCCCTGTACTCTGGACATAAAACCATTTTTCGTTATCACAAAGGACATAGAATATAAGTGAGCCATTAACATAGCCAGCATCCTTATCAACAATATAATAATATAATTAATGAAATTATAAAAAATAATACTAATACCATCAAAAAAATCGTAGATATGAAAACCATAAGCTGTAGATAGAGTATCGAAAATATAATTAGGGAAGAGACATTTTAGCTTTCTTTGGCTATTCCCCTTTCGATTATTGAATGTTTATTAATTTTTATGAAAGTGTGGCTCGGTTTCTAACAAACACAATGTAAGTAAGAATTTGAAACTTTGTAAAAAGTTAGCAAAATTCCGCAAAGTTTCATAAAAATTTTGAGCTTTTTAATTAGATTACTTAGAAACATTCTGAGTATGCAGTTTTGTAACCTATTCAATTCAAGGTGCAAGTTTTTAGTAGCTAGGACTTACCGATTTATTCAAATTCGCCGAATTTTTATAAATGTTCTACAAATTTTGATTTACATGTTTTGTTTTACATAGTAAGCTATAGTTTTATAAAAAATAATAAACATTTTTAAATTTGTATCTCTTTTCTTTGTTTTAAATAAAACTTTATTAAGCCTTTTTATTCTAAAAACAAAATTTAATGTTCGGATTCGGTGCTTTAGAAATGTCCCGATTTTTGGCCACAGAAATCTTGGCACCGTGAATATATATGGAAATATACATATTTAGTATGAGAGACTGAAATACTAAGTTCTAGTTTTAATAAAGTTTGAAAACAAATGTATGTATGTACATCATTATATTTGTCTTTTAAAAATTTGTATATGATAAGGAATTTGAAGATTAGCAAATTAAAATATATATGTACCTAAATAAAACGATTGTGTTTATTTTCCTTACGTCTTATCAGCTATTGAACTTGGAAAGACCTGTGTTATGATTAATTAAGGGTGACTTAAAGACACTCGCTGCTGGATTTGTCTAAGCAGTCTGATTTGTCAACTAAGCTCGAATAGAAAACTACTTTAGAAATCGCAATATTTTTTTTTTTGAGAAATGTTTGTTAAAATTGCTCTAATATGCTTGCTGGGCGTAACAGCAAGTAATGCTTACTGTCAGGACTATCCAATAAGGACTACTGATCCTCTCTCACCCCAGCAAACTGTGCGAGTGTGTGGAACAGGAGAATATGAAGATATACCAAAAATCTTAAGAACACTAATGGGTATCGAGGAGCCAGGTAAGAGTTGAGCTGATCAAAAATATGTACATGTGCCGAAATTATTTAATAACTTTTCTCTTTGTGTCAGCACGTCATTTACTGCCACCATTCGAAGATTCAATCGCCGGAAATGTATTATCAAAAGATAACAAACCATATTCAAATGAGCCATATTCGCAATTCCAACAAGAATACATTCCTGAACCGAAACAAATTTCACCAGCTGCGCCACGGCCTTATCCCTATGAAGTAATTAATAGAATTCTTCCAAAAGAGGATTACCTTATGGATTTTCACCCGCTTGCTGATCGAGTACCAAAACAGCAGGAGAAATTAGTTTCCATCGCCGACGATTTATCGACGGTGAAACAAACGATCACTGACCTTGAATTCAGTCTTAGTCGCATTGCCAAATCCCTCCTTCAAGAGAACAAAGTAGAGGAAAAAGAAAAAAATATAAATATTGTTTTCAAACTCGACCCCAGGTTTGAGCTATTGATGAAGGGCGTTCTTCAACTACCATACGAGAAATCATCAGAGGAAATTGATAATCCTACCGATAAGGAATTGGAAGACTATGTACAGAATGTAATTGATGCCAGTGAAACTGAGGTGGATGACACTGATCTACCTGATGGCACTGGAGAAGTTATTGATAACGGTGATGATGATGATGAAGATGATAGTTTTTGGTTTCGGGCTGCTTTGCTTCTATAATTTATTATAACCATTATACGAAAACTACTTTAGGTGATGCAAATTTCATTCTATACACGATGTGATTATGAAATTATATATTGTTGTTCTTTAAATATGAATGGTTTATAACTAGTTAGTATTGAAATGGAAACTTTCAGAGATATTTAAATATCCGGAAATATGTTTTAAACTCGAAACAACTAGATTCACATATTGCTAAAGTTTGAGTAAATGTTTATGTAGCTACAATGTACTGTGGTTTTAATAAAATTCGTTTTAAGAAAATATTTTTTTTTTCAATTGAAAAAGGAATATTTTAATATACATCAATAGCTTCCACCCTTTCGCAGACGTCACTTTATTATTTTTTCGCACTAGTGCTGAATATTAAATGTTTATATTGTACCTATTTGCTGAAAAGCTGTACCTAAAAGTAGATACACGTACCTAAGCAGTAAAAATGTACTGCTATGTGCATATATTTTGGTAGTTGGTGGCCTACATCTTCCTTCTCTTCCAACAACTTTTGGACTTACACGAAACAATATTTAACTACGTCCCAAATGTACCTGAAATAATGTAATTGTACCGAATGTACGTTCAAATTTTAGAAGCTGAAGAGTAGGTATAATTCAACCTAGTTTTGCACCCCTCGTTCACTTCTTACTCTTCTTATTCAAAATTATTCTTTACACTCTCATTCTCAATAATGTGACGTCACATCTAGTTGCTCTTAGCTCGATTGGCGCAATCTTGTATTCTATCATTCTTGTGTCGTACTATCTATTTCTTAAATGTTAAATCTTACATCTGCGTTTTTAACTATAAACAAAATTTATGTTTATTTAGGTTTTTGAAAAAAAAAAATGGTGCGTTGCCTTTCTAGGCTTCTTTGCTTCAGAAACAAGATACTATAGATATATATATATACTATAGCTATGCGGGAGATTCTCCCAAACTTCTCTTGAGATGACAAAGAGGTTTTGGAATTATGTAAATGCAACCTATTGCAGAAACTTCTGATTTTTTACAGGGAGAATATAACATTATCTTCGGCTTTCTTCTCCTGTGCGTATGACATTAAGCAATAAGCTTTGAAAACTTAGCAAAAGAAATTAATTAATTAAATTACCAAATGAAATATTCTTTAAAGTAAAATGTAATTGTGAAACTCAAAAAAGTTTATTATCAAAAAAGGTAACATAACTGACAAAGAATTAAGAAATATACTTAAAATTATTTCATTTCTACTCTCTATTCCAACAACTTCGGCATTCACAGGAAGATAAATAAATAAATAATAGATACTATATTTTTATCTTCTCTAATAATATTGAATGAGGGGAAAAAACATTTTAGTTAAAAATGAAACGAATACTTTAGTTCATTTTTGAGTTAACTAAAACAAAAATAAAAGTTTTCATAAAAATAAATTAAATTCATCAACTTTCTTTTTAAAATTTTTTAAAAGTAATAATTAATGTTTAAAATTTGAGATTTGGATAAGAATAAAATAAATAAATATTTCGAGCAGTTATTAAATATTCTTAATTTTTGTCTATACTTTGGGCTTGTTGATTGATAATTGAAATTAATCAAATAATTATATTAATTGTGTAATTAAAAAAATAATTGAAAATGATCAAAAATAACAAAACAATAATATTATTAAAATTAACGGATTAATTAAAAAATTTGTTTAAGTAATTACTTATTAATCATTAAAAAGTTACTAGTATAGGTATTTAATCATTAAACGGTTATTCATAAAAACATGCTTTAATTAATAATCATTATAAATATTAATCATTATTTAACAGATATGGTATAATTGTGAGTACGCACTCGCTTTAACGGTTTACAATATACCCAAATAAAAGTTATAATATTTTGTGCTCTCTGTTGTATTAAACTGTTGAAGTCAATTAAAACAGGGCATGAATAAATCGTTTTGTACTTGGTACAAGTCTGGCCATTTTCGAACTAGTTCGGTTTCAGTCAGGAAATTCTAGTTGTATACTAACTAGTATTTTTCCTGACTAGTTTGGGGTTTCACTGCAGGGTATCTTAAGAATTTCTGCCTGAAAAGTGTTTCATGAGATTCATGATCTGAGTTGCTCTAAAATCAAAATGGCTTCACCTTATGGGCATTGTACCAATCCCTAAGATAAATGTCATAAACTTGTTTTTGGAGTGATATTCTAGCAAAAGGGTAGTGGCGGATCGGCAATAATGAGACCCCATTACAGGGAGAGAACCGAAAAACTAATTAAGGCATTTCCTTTCTTCAACAGAATTCTGATTTCGATTCTTCTTCTTCTTATTTAACTAATTGTTAACCGATCCTCTGCCAATATTTAATGTGTTTATAAAGAAGATTTTACACACACGAACGGTTTTATTGTCCAATTTAAATTGAAATATCAAAGAATTTTTCTTCTTGATTCAGACGTGTCTTTTCTATTTCGGGACCGTGACAGTTTATCAATATCGAGCAAAGTGTTTACATACATTTATTTTGGTGCCAATCATGCGCCAGAATTCTTTGAAAATCGTTTGACTATTTTCCTCACTCGCCTCTAAACATTTCATTGTTGTACCATAACTACTTTTTAAACACCGACATCTTTCTTTCATGGTTCGTGGCTGTTTTACTTTTTCATAGTTCCAAGAACTATCACCTTTTGGTTTTCCATAATAACTTTTGCCATTTTCTCTTAATTTTTTATTTTTTCCGAAAACAAACTTAAAGTTTTTTTATACTCTCTTCATGTGTTTCCTTGTTTTGTTCGGCAGCACAAAAGAGTCTTCGGAGTCACTATTAAAACCATAAGGGACTAGGGACGTTCCGATACCATCAAAGTATCGATACCTACTTAAATGAGTTTACTCAAATCGTTATTTCGATACTACTCATATGAGTAAGCCGAAAGTATCGATACCTACTTATAACGATAATTTTCCATCCTTTTATATGCAACAAAGCGAAAGTGATTTTGCGGCGTTTATCTGTGACATACCTTTTGCGTTATGCGCTTTCAGGCAAAGTCTGATGCAAAGCGACAGATTTAATATGACTCGGAGTAAATAACTAAAAACACGACATTAAACACTTTTGGGTTTTTTGGGTTTATTATTTTGTTGAAGATCAAATAAAAATAAATGAAATTTGTATGTATGAGTTGAAGATCAACCTATCCCGGCAGCCAGTTCGAAAACGCCCTATCTCAGAAAACTTTTCAAAATCGCCCTATTCCAGAAATTGATTGAAAAACGCCCTATCTCAGGAAACTTTCGTTTTTCAATCTAAATTTAAAATAGGGCATTGTATGGAAGAACTTGCGTGAAAAAAAAATGTCAAAAATCAATGCGATTTTCTAGCGACTTCAAACTTGCACTTTGTTATTCTAAATTTTAATGGGCTATAAAACTGCATACTTAGAATTTTTCTAAAAAATCTGAATAAAAAGTTGCAAATAAGTGTGCAAATTTAATGAATTTTCCTGAGTTTTGCACAAAGTTTATAGATTTTATTATTATGTTTTCTGGTGTAGAATGAACAATATTTTTACAAAAAATTATCGAAAATAAATTAGAATAAAGAACTTTGCATATATTGCGAAAAATTCACTGTGCCAATACTTCTGTTCGGCACTGTACATACTTATGTACATAAATAATTAAAAATAATAATAGTAATTTCTTACCTTGAAAAAAAATACAAATCGAATTCGATAGCGTTAAAAAATATTCATATTTTTTTTGGAATTATCAAATTTTCTGTGACTACTTTGGACTTAGCAATTTTGCACATCACGGAATAAAACGGGTAGAAATAAAACAAGTAGTTAGGTTAGATCCTTTCAGAAACGATGCATTTTAAATTTTCCTTGCTTCCTGCATCAAAAACTATTTTTAACCGACTTCCAAAAAAGGAGGAGGTTATCAGTTCGTCGGAATCTTTGTTTTTTTTTTTTTGTTTTTTTATGTATGTTACCGCATAACTTTGGACCACGTCAACCGATTTCGATAATTGCATCGGAAAGGTAGTGTCTCAGAGGTGGTCCCATACTAATCTGGTTAAGATCCGATCTGTGGATCATGAGATATATATATATATATTGTTTTTTATATGAGAGTTGAAGTCGGTTTTTTTTTTTGCTAAAAATTACTTGTTTCATATAAAGTTGACTTAGCAATATTTCACTCTAAGCTAGAGATATGTACAATTGTGTTACCCTTTGTATATTCTATTTATTTACCTTACAACAACTAATTTTATTTCTCTTGAAGCTTGAAAATAAATGAAAATATAAATAATTGAAAAAAGGACCCTACCAGAACAATTTACCATACATTTACATTTCGTTTTTAAATCTCACATCTCAAACAAAATCACAAATTACTTCGTAAATTACTTTCGGACTCATTTTAGAGCCAAAAAAGTCTCAGAATTCTGAGTTGTAACCCCCTTTGTGTGGTGAAAAAATAGTCAGAACAGAGCGTATTCCCTTCTTAGAAGGGCACGCCAATACGAGTCCAAGTTAGGATTCATATTAGAGGCAAAATATGACGCTTTTCTGCGGCTCAAAAACAAATTTATAATTCTGATTATTAATAGACTTTTGCTTCAACGTGAACTTTGCTACTTTCGTTCAACTCAGAATTTATGATACCAAAAGAGTCCGAAATGAGTCAGTCTGGTTAACTTGTCTCATAATCACATTTATAAAGAAACCTAACTAATAAACTAATAAGTTCTGAGCACTCAGAAATTGTTTAAAGGGGATAAATGATAGCTACAAAAAACGTATGTACACGTAGCCAAAAATTTTCTGTAGAATGCGGTAAAATTCTCACATTACTCTTAAGAAACTCACAGAAATTTTACCCAATACACCAGGCAAGCTATTTGTAAAATATCATTTCCACGACAGCCGGTTCTACGTACTAGAATGACTTGGGTTTTATCCGACCATGGGCTGTTGCTTCGGCGATCTAACGTTGTACGACAATGGGGCTACATCTGAACCAATACCGACGGGGAATAACCCAAAACCCTCTGAGTCACCTTCGACAGTTTGCTCTCCTTCTCGGCGCCTGTCAACAGAGTACAGATCCGCAACAATGTCCTCAAGTCGTTGGCCGGCAGAACTTGGGGCAAAGACAAAGGAACGTTGCTGGCAACATACAAGGCAATTGGCCGGCCGGTTCTAAATTATGCAGCTCCCGTCAGCGCACGGCACTTCGGACAGCGACCGGATGCCTTGTGATGCAGCTAGAGGAATCCTGTGGATTTACACCTCTATGATAGGACCCATAAACAGCTATGCATCTGTGGTGTGGTGAAAAATTCGAAAATTCAGGTAGAATGGTCGGTAGGTCCATTGTTCAAAATCACATATTTATGGAGTTAGAAACTTTTCATAAAAAAAAAATCTTCTTGTTGTAGTTAGCAGAATAATTGACCAAAATTCATAAGAGTACTTAACATGCATACATCCTTATCTACTGGAGCATCTATTCCTTGAGCAATATAAATATATATGTATATAAATAACATAGCCAAACAATTACCATATGCTGGGCCTAACATTAATCATTAAGACAAAGTTGCGAACAGCCAAAACCAGATTTGTAAATCCTTGCTACACCATTGCTATGCCATTACTGAAGAAGAAATTGCAGTAGCAGAGTAAAGAAATTAGCACGGGTTATAAGACAACCCACAGCTGTTTCGTCTTAAAGTCCTTAAGGCAGACGAATTGCTAACCCCACAAAAAGATAAGACAAGATACATAGGTAGGTAGGCTTATACATTAAGGGTGATCCAAAAATGCATGTGAAAAAGTAAATTCGGAATCTTTATGCCCTCACCCCCTAGGATTCTTCTATACCGAAAAAATATACCCCTATTTTTTATTTTGAAATCGAAAAATATCTAGAGGTCGCTCAAAGCGCAAGAATTCTATACCATTTCTACGAAAAGTGGTTGTTTCCCATATAAAATACGTGAGAAGCTTTGAGAGCTTTGAGCGACCTCTAAAAATTTTTTGGTTTTTAAAATAAAATTATAAACAAAACCTTTTTAATATACAACGCTTTTATAAATGGACTAAAAATTAGAAAATAATGTTTCTCAGTACCATAGAATTTGTTTTGATAACTCTTGATTTTGAAATTTTAGCAAAAGTCATTATAAACCATTTATGAGATTGAAAACGAAAAACGTGGAGCGCATGCAATACAAAGCATTAGATTTAATTGACAATAGTCAAACTACATAACATAGATCTAAAACTTACTTAAATACAAATTTGAGATCGATTTTAAGCGGTCGTTATTCATATATCCACATTCATACATATATTACCCTTCATATCAATTCAGGTCTATTACATGCGCCCCACGCTTCTCATTGTCAATCTCATAAATGGTTTATAATGACATTTGCTAAAATTTCAAAATCAAAAGTTATATTTAATTCTTTTTTCTACGTTTTAGTCTTGTCTGTATAAAATTTTGCAATAAATATTAAAATCAGTGTTGCCGTTTCGATGCATATGTATCCAATTGGATACATTTTCGCCTTAAATTTTGAGGGATACTTCGGTTTTTCCGGTATTCGTAAGTTGAAGGAAATTTTTTTTTTTTTTGTACCCACGAGCTATTATCACTTTTTTAACAGTTGGCAGCTCATCCTCCAAGCAAGAGATTTTCCTTTATTCTTGTCACTTTGAAAAATTAGTTTATAGCTACAGAAACGTGCATTTAATAACACCAAGTGGTTTGTAAATTTTAAAAAGTTTTCGGGCCTGTAGTAGTTAACTGCAATGCGAAAAATCAACTTTTACATCCCGAGCAACCCTTCTCTTAGCATTGAAAGGAAATTGACAACCATGCCGATGACTAATTTTCAACAATAACTTGACTGTACTAAAAATATCTTATAAAATCTAAATTTTCAGATATATCTCGTCAAGTGAGAATTTAAACAAGCCGGAAATTGAAATTTTTCTTGGAGGTGGAATTTACAGAAAAACGCAAGTTCTTGAGAAATTTTTTAATTTCATAGATAGCTCCCCAATCTTGTAACAGATCAAAATTAGTTTAAATTAGTATTGTTTTGATAGACTAGGAACAATTTTTTGCGTGTATTATTTGTGGGAATCTGATCGCAGTAATAAACATTGAACATACGGAAACTTTAGCCCGTAGTTGTAGTCAGTATTTTTCCATTCTAAGAAACAGATCTGGGAAGCAAAGCCCGAAGTTATGTCAAAATTAAATAGACACTAAAGTTAGTTGCAGCTTTTTTGACAGGTATCCCATTCATGGGCGTAGCCAGGTAGGGGCAGGGGGGTGCTCGAGCACCCCATAACTTTCAAATTTTGTATGTATATAAAATAGTACCCTGAAAGACCAGCTTAATATGGTCGAGCAAAAGGTACATTTGGTACACTGAGCTCAANCCTGAAATACCAGCTTAATATGGTCGAGCAAAAGGTACATTTGGTACACTGAGCTCAATTTAGGTACAATTAGATGATAGCCACATAAATATCCATATTAAAGACTATGTTGCTCGCAAAAGAAAAATTTAAGAACATTTTTGTAAGCATGGAACATTGTGAACATGTCATTGCGACAACAAGAAATCTTAGCAAAGTGGGCAAGTTTCTCTATTAAATTCTTTGTGAACAGTGAAAAACTCCTAACGTTTTTGAGGGCTTTCTAGCAAAGTGGCTGCACTGCATGTATGTGAATTTAAATTGTGAATAAGGTGAAAGTACGGAAGAAGCAAATAATAACACTGGTCTACAAATTTCAACTTTTTTTCTGCGAATAAGACGGGACCTGGTGTTTCTGAACGGATTTTTCGTGCTGAACACGAATCCGGGGTCAAAAATGTCCCATCACGTCACGTTTTCGAGAAAAAAGGGGTTGAAACCCCTAAAAACAGCGTTTTTGGCCATTTTCGAAAAATTATAGAGCTGAACCCTGACGTGGTACAAATTTTGCATATATCAGAAATTAAAGGCTAAACCGTGCCCTTTCGAATGAGCCCTATGCCGAATTGATCGCGTGCACCCTTAAAGCAGGGGGTGTATTTGTGTTTAGGGGTGCAGGAAAAATTGATCACAGAAAGAATTTAATCTTAAACGATCATAGAAAATTAATAATGCCAAGGTTTTAACTATATTAAAAGTCGCTGATTACGAATCTGCAGTTAGATTTTAAAAATTTAAGATGACGGGTCGAATATGGTGGATATAAAAAATAAACTGAAATTCGCTAAATAAAAATTTTTAAGTCCGCCATATTGGATCCGCCATTTTGAATTTTTAAAATCTAACTTCAGATTCGTAATCAGCGACTCTTAATGTAGTTAAGACCTTAGCATCATTCATTTTATATGGTCGTTTAAGATGAAATTCTTTCTGCGATCAATTTTACTTGGACTCCTAGACACAAATACACCCCCTGATCTAAGGGTGCATGCGATTAATTCGGCATAGGGCTCATTCGAAAGGGCACGATTTAGCCTTTAATTTCTGACATATACAAAGTTTGTAGCACGTCAGGGTTCAGCTCTACAATTTTTCAAAAATGGCCAAAAACGCTGTTTTTAGGGGTTTCAACCCCTTTTTTCTCGAAAACGTGACGTGATGGGAAGTTTTGGACCCCAGATTCGTGTTCAGCACGAAAAATCCGTTCGGAAACACCAGGTCCCGTCTTATTCGCAAAACCCTTGTAGACCAGTGTAATTAAAGGCGCAAATTTCTATAATCTGAATGTACTCTGGTGGAAGTTTATTTAGCTTGCAACGATGGATAAATAAGTCAAATTTTGAGCACAAATTTTAGCTCAAGTTGGCCTGTCCACGAAGCCCCAAATAAGGTTTTGTATCAAAGGCCTGGTTTACAAAATAGACCCAAATGCTTTATGTATGCAGTGGAATTTAGGAAAATTGGAAAGCTTCGAGCTTCTTGTCTTCAAGTGCCCAATTTATTATTCTTTAGGAACTACCTAGGACCACTTCTAAAAGAGTGAGAAAGCAACCCAATGTATATATTCCAATTGTCCGATTAATTTACAGTCTGGATGGTGTACCTCTGTCTTGTTAACTGTTTCCGATTCAGAGCCAACATATTAAATGAATACATTGTGTAAACTACTGTAATTTACTAAATACTTTTTTAAGTACTTCCACTTTCAGTATATTTTTGAATAATTATGTAATTCTAAAACATGTAAACTCAAATGGTACATAAAATGTTAAATAAAATCAATGACTGAATGACACCGAAAAAAGTATAGCCCTGTTTTTTTTAAATCAAAAAATATTTAGACGTCGCTCAAAGCGTCCAAAGTTTTCTATGCATTTTATTCGGGGAAAAAACAAGTTTTCGTAGAAATGGTATAATCTGACAACGTTGCTTCTCTTTAGAAAACTGCCAATAATAATACCCAATTGTTTTTTAACATTTTTAAATACAAGCGATGCATTTTTTAATTTCTCTAGCCTCCTGTATCAAAATACATATGAGTTTTCATAAAAAGTGGACTAAGCAACTTTTCACTCTAAGCTAGCTGTATCTTTATTGAAATTTTATGAATATTAATTAACCTGTACTGATATATTAATCACTTACTTATTAATGCAAATACATAATTTAAAAATTTATTAAATTGTTACCAAAAAAAAGTTAACAAAATAGTGAGCTACTTTTTAGGTACATTTGACAGCAAAAATGTACAATTCTATTGTCAAATTAGGTATAATTTGAAATTTCGATTTTTCATCCCTGCTATAAAGGCTAAGCTAGTGGCAACACTGATTAAAATAATTCAACTTGCAGTGAAAAGAGAACAGAAGACTATGCAAGCAAAATTTTGTTTGCTCACGTTTAGTATAAACATAAAAATGTTCATACATACATATAGCAACAGTTAATAGCCCTGTTCGCGTACGCACTATCCAGTAAATCCAGTACTAATTTTACTGTTTTTTTACTGGATGTTGTTTTCGTACGCAAAAACTTGCAAGAAACTAGCAAAAGAGGGGAAATTGAGGGAGCAAAAATGACAGCTGAACTTGCAAGTTTTACTGGATTTTTACTGGATAAATTTTTACTAGCAACTATTTGCTGGTAAGAAAAACAGCTGATGGCATGATGCTTAATGTTATTCACATTAACAAAATAATAATATAATAAGATGGAAAATACTAGTTGTCTAAGAAAATTGCTTCGGAAAATAACAAATTAATCAGCTGTTCATAAAACTAGCAACTTCTTGCTGGTTTTGCGTTTTCGTACTTTCTTTGCTTATTTCACTCATTGGGAGTAAATATTGGCTTACCCTCCGAAATTTGGTTACTGGCAGTTACTGGATATTTTTTGCTGGAGAATACGAAAACACAACTAATTTCATTTAAAGAAATGGCGTGTCGTCCATTTCTGCTGTAGCGCAATATTTAACTTCCTCTGGCGGGGCGACATCTAAAGTCTTCTAAAAGTATCTCTATGATATAATGCCGACAACGAGGTTGATATCTAGACTAGATTGATATCTAGAATTCGCCATAAATAGCTTTGCTACATTTATAGTATAAATGGTGGTCTGGACATACCAACATTGCAAGTTGAGAATAGCGTTGTAAAAATAGGGGTATATACAGAACAATCCTAGGGGTGAGAGCATTAAAATTTCGGCTTTACACTTTTTAGACCACCCTATTATGCATACTTAGTACATACACACATAGATGAAAGTTGGCTTCGAGAACGAACGTAAAAAAAGATAACGGCATTCCCCTCGAACGACAAGAAGTATGAAGAAATTGAAAGAAATAAAGTCAGAGAAGCTAAGAAACAAAAACGCCAAAACCGCCAAAATACTTAGCTCCCTTGTTAAATTTAATCTGTTGCCATTTCTACGCTTTCACTGTTGCCTATAAAAGGCAGGACCTCATCCTGTTTGTGCTTCTGGCCAACCATGCGACCAGAACATACGCATATGTATGTATGTATTTATATCAAAACCAGCAGCTTTCGCAAAGGAAAGACTGCAGCTGAACTTCATAAAAACGGAAGACGACAGTAGCGCGAATAACACCGGCTGTAAGATTTAGGTTGGAAATGGATCACTGAGCTGACGACGCGTCGTTGCTGATGATGATAGTGTTGAAAAAACAACAGCGACATCAACAGCAACAGACACCGCCAGAGAATGAAAGTTATGTTACAAAAGTCATCGGCGCGAACTGTAACCTCAAGCATGGAAACGACCCAGCAAAAAACACGATTACCATAGAAACGAATGTGGAAACGAGCTAGGCGATGGGAATCGCTTACCCTTTCGCTTCAGGAAGGCCTTATTTTAACATGGGCATGTCATTGGCGGTAAGCCCTTACCCGCAGCATTACCTTCAAACNATACATATGTATGTATTTAGGTATTTAGATTTTACTTAAAAATCGGTATGTACATACATGTATATTTAATTAAGCTTAAAATTGTACTTCCTCACTCTTGTACTTCACTTCATTGACTGACTTCAACTTAGCTGCAAATTGAACAAAACAAAACATGATTTTTATGCGAGAAAATTTTCCACGGAAAGTAACGGTAGAAAAAGAATTTTTGGGTATTCATTCTATTTTTCAGCTGACTACGATGCAGCATTCCACTTTACATTCTCCGAAATGAAGCAAAGAAGCGAAACAAATAAAATATTGTAGGACATTCTACTTTGCATTCCCTGAAATGAAGCAAAGAAGCGAA
>NW_016158709.1:57314-57414 GCF_001687245.7 Rhagoletis zephyria
CGGGCCCATTTTCCCAAATTTTACCATAAACGTATTTCTTGGTAAAGAATTGTTGCAAGCATCAATTTTGAATAAATTAGCTTTAATATTTACTGATTTG
>NW_016158709.1:57594-69112 GCF_001687245.7 Rhagoletis zephyria
ATGTCAATTTTGAGTGAATTATCTTCAGTAGTTACTAAAATATCGCAGTTTTCGTATTTCTGAAAATTGCCGTTATATCGGATGTGGGCGTGGTTATGGTCCGATTTTAAAAAATTTTCGGCCATTTAGTATGCTCTACCAAGGCCAACAACTGTGCCAAGCTTGGAAGAAATTGGTGCAACGGTTACCAAGATATGCGCATGTAACCATAAGTGGGCGTGGCTACGCCCATTTTCAAAAAATTTGTAATATTCTTATTTTTCGTCTGAAAATTATTGTAAATATCAATTTTGAGTGAATTATCTTCAGTAGTTACTAAAATATCGCAGTTTTCGTTTTTCTGGAAATTACCGTTATATGGGAAGTGGGCGTGGTTACTGTCCGATTTCGCCCATTTTCAATACCAACCTACCTTGGATTAACGGAAACCTACATACCAAATTTCGTTGAGATATCTTAATTTTTGCTCGAGTTATCGTTTTGGCTGTTACAAACAACCGTTATGTGAACAAAATTAATATACCCTTGCGCACAAGTGCGCTCGGGTATAAAAATTCGAAGGCATTATATCGCTATGCCTTTTAGAACACGTTACCACTAAAAGCGATTACCGATTATGTGCTGGGTGGCTAATTGACTTTCAGCTAGTGCATTAGGACGTGGCAGTAATGGTGGCAGTGGACTAGCATTATACATATGTACCTACATATCTATATACATATAAGAATGTATCCCAATATGCAAATAGCAAACATTGTTCCAACTATTTTCCAATCTTTGAGAAATTCTTGAATATCAAGTAGATAAACATCATTTTATTCAACATTTTTCCCAAGGTTTGACTAAAAGTTGAATAATGTTTGAATTCAAATTGATACCCAAGCTTTTCTCAAGTAGAAAAAATTAGAGAAAGTAGAGAAATTTTGTATTAAAACTTACCAACAAAAAATTTTAAACGCTTTCACAAAAACAACGAATGCTTAAAATAAATAAGTATAACTTACTAAAACACTTGTTTGGGTTTTAATGTTATTTCATTTCTCTTGTTTGCACAAGAGCAGCCGTTTGTATCGGTCGAGTTATTACAACTGAATTTGCTAACTAGAATATTGCGGCGACTATGCCTAAATACATGACGCTTTCTTACCACCTACCAGTTGCTGCACATGTTTTCCCGTGTGAATTGCAAATTGCAATTCGGCAATTTTACCTCTTGCTGTTGGCTTTTCCGTTGCAGCGATGTTGTTGTTGTCACGCGCTACCTGGTCGACGCATCGTCATCAATATCGGTGGGAGAGTTGTTGCTACGCTATTTCCACACTCAAAGCTGCCGACGCACCGTCAGCAATATCGGTGGAAGTGGAATGTTGACCGGATACGTGTTTACCGGTGTTAACTTACACATTTATTTAACGCCTTTTAAATAAACATCGTGTAAAAATATACATATATCTATGTATTAAAAATAGAATAAAGATTAGTCAAGCATTTCACTTTCTGTGAGATCGTAAGTCACATTTTGGTTTAAAGCATGTATGTACATATTTTTATATCATGACAAAAACTTGACAGCTGTTGAGTTCAGGTAGCGTAAAAATTTTCCGCTGGAAAAAATGGCGGAAAGTTGCCAACTGTTGCGCTGAGCGTAACTACTTAACTGTGCGTTTCTAAGACAAAAAGCTAACGGTTACCCAACAGCTACGTTTTATGGACGCACCCATTGGTAACACAGGTCTNCAGCAATGAAAGTATTTCAAGACATAGATCTCTTGGATAATTACTCTATTGAAGTAATATAGATAATACATATATTTCGCTCGTGTTTATTGTTACGATTATCCTTGACGGATTTACCAAAATCATCTCGGTTCGTATCGCTGGATTGTTAAATAAACGCTCAAGATGACCAAATTACAGTACAATTAACTTTATTGTACAACAAACAATTTACAATAGCCTCTAATGCAATAACAACTAATCACAATACTTGTTAAGGCAATTAAAACAATATACGAAACTTGCTAACACAACTGAACTTATAGCTTGCTGATTCGCAACTGACTTGTCTGGTAGCTTGCTGACTATCAATTAACTCCTCGATGTAGCAGTGGCCTTACATACCTGCACTCGCACTCATGGCAACTCTAGAACGTTCTGCTGTCTATCGCACATTCTCCCATTCTCTCGTTGTACGCAGTATTCATCCACTTGAGTTTCTCACTGTCACGTCATTCCTCGAACATTCTGCAGGAGCAGTTAATTCCAGTTCCCTCAATAAATTTAACCAGTCCTGCGCAGGGACGGCAAAACAGGTACAATTGTACCTTTTTCTAACCAAAAGGTACATTCGGTACACTGAGCTCAATTTAGATATAATTAGACGTCAGCCAAATAAATCTCCATGTTTAATACTATGTTGCTCGCAAAACAAAAAATTTAGAAAATTTATTATTAAATTATTTAAAAACCGAGAAAAACTCCTCATAAAAAAGTTATTCGAGGAATTTCTTGCAAAGTGGCTACACTGCTTGTGCGAATTTCAATTGTGAATGAGTTGATAATTGCAGTGTTATGATGGCTAACGGAACGGGGTAAAAGCCAAAACTCAAAGAGGTTTGCCCAAAAATGTTTGTTAATGGCGACCATGATTCAATAATACAAGGTTGGATAAATATTGACATTTATGTCAATCGACTGCGCTGTAAGGTTGTATTTGACAAGGAAAGCGAAAGCGGGTAACAATTATATTCCCATTTGGGAAAAGGTAGTAGGAAAAGTAGTAGTCTGTATAAAAAACAGGGTTGTTGCGAATATTTTTCCGAAATAAAAGTCTTTTCCGGATAATAAACAAACCGCTTATCCAAATTAAACAAGTTTGGTATCAAATGAAAGAGGACTTAAATAGCTTTAAAACTGAAATGTCTAAACGAGGAAAGCCACACAAAATGTAAATTAATTATTTCTGTTTAAAAGCCATTCAAGTCCTATTCATATGATTCCAAATTTGTTTAAATTGGACAGGCAGTTTGTTTATTGTCTGGAAAGGACTTTTATTTTGGAATAATATTCGCAACCACCCTGATATAACTTGATTAAATATATAAAGCAGATTCCCTGATCTACAAAATAGACAATAAATAGACAATAAAGTAATAATTTCTGGAACCAGTCTTGTTAATCATTATATTAGTTACATTTACAGGTTATATACTCAGTATCGTAATTTTGTTAAACTTTTTTTTTATAAATTTTTTTGCAATGTTTTGTACTTAAAAATCATATCTTCAATATCGTTATTTAATTACATTTAGTTTTTTAAAAATGTAAATTTTTGGTAATGTTTTGTACTTTTTCTCAATCAGTCTGGTTAATCGTTATATTTTTAACATTTATGGGTCGATTATCGATAGCAATCGAACTTCAGTTGCGTTGCTAGTTGCCAAAACGATATAACAGATGGCAACTGGCAACTTTCAACTTTCAACTGACAACTGCAGTTGCTACAAAGTATGTATACAGGCAATAAGTTGTGGTTGCTAGGAATGTTTTTGGAGCATATTTAGGAGCGAAAATTTAAAAGTGCGTCATATATTTTACTTTTTAATAATTTGAACGATATTAACATTTTGCAATGCAGTTTGCTTTTACAGAATACCCTATTAAGCTGGCATTTCAGGGGACTATTTTATATATATATGTATAAGGAAAATTTGAAAGTTAGGGGGGGGGGGGAAGGCTCGAGCACCCCCTGCCCCTACCTGGCTACGCCCATGCACACCAAGTTTTCCAAATTAAAGTCAATACTGTGGCACTTCCTCCTGCGAAAAATCGAAGAGGTGCGCGAAGTTTTATGAGCGGAGGTATTGAAGTTGAACGAAGTGATTCATTTGTTTATTAACTAATTATACTACAGCTTCTTTTAGAAGTCCTCAATATGTTTTGAAAGTGAACACAAAACGATAATAAAAGAAAACCTTGAAAGCATTTCCTTTTGCCTACAGTGCCCGCGGTAGCTCTACAGGATTGGAATTGTCCTTTAAATTTCGCCTGATTTAGTCCGCGTTCATGCACTTCTCTTCCTCTTAAACAAATAATTGTGATGGATTTGGTTTTCTTGCTGTCTTTCCTTTAAAACTCTTCATTTTAATAATTTAAGTTTACTCGCACAGCTTATTTACAGCCGCTTGCTGGTTGTCGAACTGTCAAATTTCAATTATCGATAACTCTACAGCAACTGACGATCGTTGCCATTCGTAATACAAGTTTTCTTTCCAGTTGCGTTGCCAGCTGGCAACCGAACTGTGGTTGCGTTGCTATCCGTAATCGACCCATTAATCTTGATAAAACTACTTGTACAATTACGTTTTCCAAATGTCATGATTACTTATGAAAGCTAAAATGTGAATTAAATGAGTTGTATTTCTTGATAAATGTATGTATGTATTATGTTAAGCACTTTAAGGGCCGGTTACTCAATGTATGGTTAATACTAATCTCCGGTTAAACATAGTTATCGACGTTACCGACTCCCTGTTATATGCATGGAGTCGAAGTCGTCGATAACGATGTTTAACCGCAGATTAGTGTTAACCAGACATTGAGTAACCGGCCCTAAATTGTGAAATCAAAATTTGTTTGTTTATCATCGTTCCTAGAATGCCCAAAAAGATTATCGTACGCTCCAATGTACCTATACATTTTATGTACATATATACATACATAGATATGCAAATACATACAAAGGTGCCTCAATTATTTGCATATTTGTATGTATGTACATATGTATGTACATATCGTCGTTTAAAGTACAAAACCGCGTATCAACAAAATGCAAAACCGCATATGTAAGGTTGCATAAATTATTTTCTAGAGAGTAAAAACACTCATTTTTCAAAATGGATATATTTTTTTATAAAGCAATCGAGTTTCTGGCAAGTATATTTCAGAACGGATGGATAAGGCTTGAGCCAAGAGCTGGTGTGAGCAAATCAAAATTTTTGGCAAAAAATTTCAGTTACGTGATTTTGCAGAACGACGATACGCAGTTTTGTACTTTAAACGATGATATGTATTTAACGTGCTCATACGTTTGTGTTCAAAATAATAGCAGTGCTCCCATCAAATAAAGTGAAATTGATGTGTGTATACTCAGGTATATGATTTGGCACGAAGCGATGTTTTGTTTACTTACGATCAGTTTGTATCAAGGCGAATTTATACAAGGTGGTGTTGATGGCGAATTTAGATTTTCGCCGAGGTACGTCTTAATGTCAAAATGATGTGTTTGTTGTAAAACGAGTTCGCCTTGTTTACAACAAACACATCATTTTGACATTCAGTAGTACCGCGGCGAAAATTTAATTCGCCATCAACACAACCTTGTATAAATTCGCCTTGGTTTGTATCTAGCGAATTTGAGTTTTAATAGGCTTGTCTGACATATTTTGTTTAGTGCAGTTTTATTATCTACATAAAGAAAAAAACAGTGTTGCCGTACAAACCAACTTAACTATGAAGCGGTCTTAAACTCGCACTGTAAAACTAGTCAATTCTCCATCATTATTATCTATATTCAGACTTGTTCTGAAATCCGATCTACATTGGTTTCGCATCGATATGGATTTTCGACGCGGAATCAAAAAGTTGTTCGGCAATCCTATCGAAATTGAGAAATTCGAACAAGATACAAATCAAGGCGAATTAATATAGGGTGGTGGTATGTGTTTCGCCGCACGGCTTCTGATATCGAATTAAAATATTTTGTTTGAATTTCTACACACACTCTTACAGATTTTGACAGTTTATGCCGCCAAAGCAAAAACAAAATACATGTAAATTTTTGTTTTTGTACGCCTGCTATCACCTTATATCAATTCGCCTTGATACAAATCCTATTCGAACTGTCAAAATTCAGTTAATTTGTTGCGATTATTCATGCCTATTACGGTATACGACGGTGCGAATCGGATTACATCCGTGCGGATGGCATCCGTCGGATACCGTAATAGGCATGATTGTTTTCATTTGAGTTTCGTTGTACTTTTTTAATTTGTAAAAGACTTTTATTGACAAATTTAACAAAAAGTTTAATAAAATGAGTTTCTGGTTTGTGGTCGCGATTGCCATTGAAGGTAGAGAACAAAATAAAATGGAAAAATAAAGAGGATAATTTTGCGTGACCACAGCAATCCACTATGTCTCTCAGATTCATTGTAAGATTTGTGAATGAAAACTGTATAAATTACTAATAATTTAATCTTCATTGTAGATTTATTGCTCAATACCGTCTGAATAAAGATGCATTTCCATAATATTAAATGAAGTGGCACCATATTTAAAAAAAAAGTCTATTCCACCTCTTCTTCAATTGGCTGCAACATTGAGATTCTTAGGAGAAGGAGGTTACCAGAGGTCGGTAGGGAAAGATGCGAGTATCAGTTCAGGTCGTAGCACTGTTGCAAAAGTTATTATTATGCCAAAAGTGGATCAAGCTAAATGTGCCATAAAGTCAACCACGCCAATGTAAAGAAAATTTTTTTAACAAATGCGGGATACCTGGCGTAATCGGGTGCATTGATGGCACCCATATCGAATTAATACAGCCAGTGTCAGATGCCCCCTCATATTACAACAGAAAGGGTTATTTCAACGAAAGATTTAATCAGACAAATTTCAGGAAAATAGCCGAAAGCGCATCCGTTTTACAACCATTTTCGGTAGCTTTCTGCACATACGTTTCGGATGAACACTTTAGTGGGAGAATTGATCTGAAAAACGTCCGAAAATAGAATCGGAAAACGGATGAAACATCAGGTTTTTATACGAAATTGTTTCCATTTTCGGATACGTTTCCAGATATATTGCTGGCTGGGTATATTTCAATTGATTTGAAGTAATTTCCCTGCAAAAAATTGTGCGACTAATCTCTAAATAGAGTATTCCGAGATTACTCTCAATCGGGTACAATTGGGCATTAATTAGTCGCAACTAGTCTCATACGGGTACTAATGGAGGTCAATTAGTCTTGACTCAACCCTTATGGGATATAATTGGAGATCAATTGGTCCCCAACTCATCTCTAACGGGTACTATTAACGATTTAATGGTATATACTCACTTAGTCAATGAAATTTCATGTGCGGCGTTGGCACGCAGAGAGAGTATTCGCCTAACAAAACTGAGCACCCCGGTTCGAATCTCAGCTGGCTCAAATTTTTATTTTTATTTTTTAAAAGTGACTAGTCGCTTTTTATACCCGTTNAATTGGGCATTAATTAGTCGCAACTAGTCTCATACGGGTACTAATGGAGGTCAATTAGTCTTGACTCAACCCTTATGGGATATAATTGGAGATCAATTGGTCCCCAACTCATCTCTAACGGGTACTATTAACGATTTAATGGTATATACTCACTTAGTCAATGAAATTTCATGTGCGGCGTTGGCACGCAGAGAGAGTATTCGCCTAACAAAACTGAGCACCCCGGTTCGAATCTCAGCTGGCGCAAATTTTTCTTTTTCTTTTTTAAAAGTGACTAGTAGCTTTTTGTACCAAAGCTTTTTGTGACAAAGGCGAACAGTTCATTCCATACAAAGAGATCAAAAGTGGTATTAGTCGCATGCTCCTCTGCGATTTCTCCCGGAGGCAACCCGGATTAGTCCCATTTTTTGCAGGGTTGAAATTGAAGAAAATAAAACTATAAAATGATATGTTCTTGTGAATAAACTCATATTAGTTGTGTTCGATAGGTGCAAAAAAAAGTGCGGTCCATAAGACTGTTCATTTTAAAATTTCGATATATCGATACTATCGATAGTGGCTCTCGATAGTATCTGAAAATATCGATAGTTTTCCTGCTCTATGTTAAATTGCAAAAGATATGATTTATAAAAATAATTAATAGCGAAAATTTTAAAAGACGGCTATTTTTGTGAAAGTGCTAATATTAAACTTCAGTGCATCTAAAATTTCTAAGGCGTTGTTTACTTTTTCGTGGGGGTTTTGTAAAATCGGCAAATCCCAAGTAGCGGTTTCTGGAAAGTGCCACATTTGTTCGCTACATCGTGATGTGATAAAAAGAAAAGCTGGCAGCACTCCGCAAGGTTGCAGAAATCTCTTAAAATATCGACCCCTTTGCGCAAAATTATCGTATGTTACAAACACCAAATTTTACAGGAAAATATTTTTGGTATTTTTCTCTGCTTTGGCTAGCACCATCAATACCAAAGTTTAGTTTTGGTGAGATATATGATGATTTGGTGATAATTGATGAATATAACGTATTTTGGAACGGATTTCCGTCATCCCTTGTCACTTTTGGTTTGGTGACAAACCGGTTGCGGCGTTATGCCATCTTCTGTGTAATTTTTCGTTCTCCAAACCAAATTTGTCAAGGGATGACGGAAATTCGTTCCAAAATACATCATACACCCACCCCGTCGGAAACAACAACAGCCTAAAATGATAAATATAACTAAACGCAAGATTTTTTGTAGAAAGGTCTCTACATTCTAATTTCTTAGCACATATGATAATTTCGCCCACAAGAAAAAGGTCGTTGTCACATACGATAAAATTTACAGTAAATTTTTGGAGTAACTATTGGGACTTAAGCCGTAATATTTGAACAAGTGATGCGTTATGGGTTGTAAAACAAAGTTGCATCAAAAAGTAAATTTCGTAAAAAATGTAACATACGATAATTTTACGCAAAGGGGTCGATATGTTCGAAAAATATCTTGATATGGAAGGAACTGCTTTACACTCCCAAGGTGGAAAAACTAAGCGCAATTTTTAGCAACTTCAGTCTTGCACTTTATTATAATAAATTTGTATTTTTTGTGATACTAATTAAAATGCTTGCAATTTAGGTGAAACCTTGCAGATTTTTTTTTAATTCTTGTCCAAATTTGATCCAAAACCGTAGTTCTACCACATTTGTTTAAAATCTACCACATTTTTCTAGATTCTACCACACAAATTTTTTTTTAGTCCGATCACTCATTACCGCAGCCGTTCTGTGATGAACATGATGTTTGGGGAGATATAAATAATTTTTTCCTAACTTTTCATCCCCTTTCTCCCTTCCCTTTCTCGAGCCAGAGCTCGCACTTTGACTTCTTCGCGGGCTAAAAAAGTGCCCACATCTGCTATATAATATATTATCTCATTCATGAACATAAATCGGACATTATTGACCGTGCGACATGAGCTTGTTTCCACCCAACGATGCCCATCTGTACAAGAGTAGCCCGCATGCAGTCGAGGGTACTCCCACTCGCTAAGTTACCTGTGAGACATACAAGTCTGATTAGGAAATAATCAGACGCAACTTAAAGAGAGGTAGGAATTCTCCTAATAGCTTTGAGCGAACCTTCATCGAGATTGTAGATTTTTACCTCCTTTATCGTCGGGGCGTAGCCAACTAAATTCTTCCGTAAAAGCAGCTACATATTATCTGCCTGGAAAACACTAAAGCAATCTTAACTGCTAAATTGGAGCTTGATGGAGAGCTCCCATTAAAAGACACCACCACCGACCCTTTAGTTTTAATGATCTGGAACTCTTGCCAAAGCTTCTTCGAATCATTTAGCTGCTGGAATACTTAATAACAGTAGTGCTATTAATTTCTTTGAAATTATCAGAAAAGATGCATGACAATAAAATTGGATGCCTTGTTATCGCTATCGAGTGGAAACCTAACAATAGCGATAGCTCTCCAATGACCGGTTGAATGCACACAGACATATGTACATACATGTAGTACATTAGACCGTACCACCTCACAAGTAAACAAACAAAGTTCGCCGTCACCCCTCAGTCTAAAGAAGTTTTGCAAGGCGATTTCGAAAATCTATTTTTATTTTTTTTTTTAACATAGGGGTTGCCGCTTTTACCCTTTTCAGTGACATCTACACTCGGCAATAAATTCTTTTTTAAATAATTCGACGGGAATAAATAATCAAAACACTTCTTTGGAAAAAGTTTAGTTAATAGGTTTTTGTGAGCTTTAATTTACTGAAATTAGGCTGACATGTTAGGGTGACCATGAGCCAATGAACTTTGGAACAAAAAAATTGGCTCTTCGAGACAAACCCATTCATTTGATATATACTTTAACATCCAATTGTAAATGCCGAAGATATGACGAACAATTTTAAAAAGCAACCCCTACGTTCGGGGAAAAAAGTTGTAATTGGATTAGAATCGAAATATTTTCTTAGCAAAATTTTAAACCTTGGCGAGCTTTAGTTGAATGGCATAAGGGTGGTAGGTTAGGGTGGAAGGAACTGAAATCTGCTGGGTATGTATTGGAACGGGTACTTGAGGCAAAAGTTGTTTTTTTTTTGGTGATGTATGTATCAATTTGTTCCAAGCGATTTTTAACTCTAACTTTGAGAGTATTTCAGCATATTAAAACATTTTTTGGGCACCCTGTAAAATAGCGTTATCGTTTTGTTTTTTTTCCTTATTTGAAGTCCGATTTATGTCGATGATCCACCCTTGCAAAGGGATTACAGTTATAAATATTCAACTATGAGCAATTCTCATAAGCGTTGTCAGTTATGTTAATTTGTCGGGAAACGGTACACTTTACGCAGTATTATTATATGTAATAAATATCAGAAAAATAAAAGACTCGTATTAACCCATTTCCACTAAACACCGTAAGAGTTCACATGCAGGAATTCTTTTCGGGATTCAAGTTGTCTGTATTGTTCACGGGTAATATGAAAAACCTGACCAGTTCTTTTGTGTACATGTGACTATGCGCCCCTTTCTCACATGGGGAGCAGTGCTAAAAGGTCTTTTTTCTACGTATTGTATTTCCTAAGGTTATTTTTACAAATGTTTTTCTGTGTATTGGTGTATATTTTAGTGTGTTAGTGAAGAGGTCAGAAAAAAAGACCTCTTCTTGTAGGGAATGGTATATCATTTAAAGAAATCCGGTATTAAATAAAGAAGTTATGGAAATAAAATCGATTTAGTAGGTTTCGCAGTGTGCCGAAAACAAATTTAAGATCTAAGTTTAAGTTAATCCAATTCTGCTTCCCCCATTGATTTGAAAGGTTATATGGAGAGAATTTTGAAGTAAAAAAATTTGGTGTATCAATCGTTAAATAGGCTCATAAATAAAATATTTATTTTAATTTATATAATTTAATTTATATTTATTTATTTTAGTTCGAGTCAAAAATAAGCATTTTTATGACGCAAAAACGCTCTCGAACTAAGCTCTTTTGTATGGGGATCGACCCGGTCTAGCATATATATAGTATTTGTACATTGTATATCTATACATGTATGTATGTACATTAAGGTGGCCCCAAATAAATAAAGTCGAAATTTTAATGCTCTCACCCCCTAAAACTGTTCTATATCGAAAAATATACTCCTATTTTTTATTTTTAAATCAAAAAATATTTAGAGGTCGCTCAAAGCGCGCAAAGGGGAAATGTTTAGTTATTGGCCCACCGTTTTTGGGGTGGGGGCGGAGGGGGAGGGGGCGGGGCCCCC
>NW_016158709.1:69137-71327 GCF_001687245.7 Rhagoletis zephyria
ACTTTGTTCACATAACGGTTGTTTGTAACAGGCAAAACGAATCGAGATAGATATAGACAAATGTATACATAAATGATCAGAATGAAAAGAGAAATCGATTAAGCGGTGACTGTCTGTCCGTCCGTCCGTCCATCTCTGCACACGATAACTCGAGTAAAAACTGAGATATCTTAACGAAACTGGGTACGTGCACTTCCTATGGGCATTGGACGGACGGTATTGAAAATGGGCGAAATCGGACAATAACCACGCCTACCTCCCATATAACGGTAATTTTCAGAAATACGAAAACTGCGATATTTTAGTAACTACTGAAGATAATTCACTCAAAATTGATATTTACAATGATTGTTAGACAAAAAATAAGAATATTATAAATTTTTGGAAAATGGGCGTAGCCACGCCCACTTATGGTTACATGTGTATATCTTGGTAACCCCTGCACACATTTCCTCCAAACTTGGCACAGTTGTTGGCCCTGGCACAGCATACCAAACGGCCGAAAACTTTTAAAATCTGACAATAACCATGCCCACATCCCATATAACGTTAATTTAGAGAAATACGAAATCCTCGATAAATCAGTTAATAATAAGGCTAATTTATTCGAAATTGGTGGTTGCAACAATTCTTTACCAAGAAATACGTTTATGATAAAATTTTGGAAAATGGGCGTGGCACCGCCCACTTATGATCACATATATGTATCTCGCTAACCGTTTTAGCAATTTGTACCAAACTCGGTATGGTTATTGTGCTTGCCACATAAAAGCAACAAGTTGAAAATTGTTGAAATCGGACTAAAATTACGGCCGCTTTTCATATAACGGTAAATTTCAGAAATGGTTGAAATTTCAATATTCTTAATATTTATACACCCCGGCTTATCATGTAGCGGTAGCTTTCGGAAAGGTGGAAAACATATATTTAATACTTGCGCCGGGTATTTAATGTTCGGCTCCGCCCGAACTTTGACTTTCTTACTTGTTTTATGTTGGGTTGAACCGGGCTTGAACCAAGACGAGCACTGCTAACCACACCACCACAGCGGCCGCCGATCACATTCAGTTTTTACTTAGGCAAATCACAAATACAAACTCAAATTGATTTCCGAATTGAAAAATTTATCAAATGCTAAATATTTAATACAAGTTGACTATTTGTTTGAAGAATCAAATCATGTATACATTTTACGTACGATTTGATTCACCGGATAAATAAGCAAAAAATAAGTAGGTAGGTCAACCAAATAAAAACTGAGAGCTTACTTAGTAAACCTTTCAAAAATTACTCTTTATTTATTTTTGATTCTCGGTTCTATTTAATTGACCGCAACTGCGTTCACATTCGTACTACATACTTAAAAGAAAAATCTATAGGAAATAAAATTTTATAACAAAAGCAGAACACTCGTTTGGTTTGTTTATTTAAATAATTAATCGAGTTATTGGCGTGCATAAAGAAAGCATAGTAAACATATACTTATGTAGTAAGTATGTACATATATGAGGTATATGTACATTAGGGTGGTCCAAAAAAATGCATGTGAAAAAGTAAAGTGAGAATTTTTATGCTCTCACCCCCTAGGTTAGTTCTATACCGAAACAAATTATTTAGAGATCACTCAAAGCGCTCAAAGTTTTCCATATATTTTATATGAGAAAAACCCATTTTTTGTAGAAATGGTATAGAATTCTTGAAAACCAAGATTTTTGATCGGAAAACTGTTTTTTCCTTCAAGAGATTCACAATAATCATACCCAATTATTTATTTAACCACTTTTTTATAGTTACTATATCTTATAGGCCCGCCAAAACCCCCAGAAAATGTCGGAAAATGCAATGGGGAGATAAATAAAAAATCTTTAGTGTTAAAAATGGTTGATTGAGTATTGTTTTAGGAAGTCTCTTGAAGAGAACCAGAGGTTTCCGATCGAAAAATTTTGATTTTTAAAAATTCCATACCATTTCTACGAAAAGCTGTTTTCCCCGATATAAAATACAAGGAAATCTTTGATGGGGACCTCCCACAGACCCCTAGGGAACCGTTTGAAAATGGGGTAAAAACGTAATTTTCCGAGGCAAACTGAGCAGTTTCAAGTGGAATATAACCAAACTAACGAAAAACGTGGGATTTTTAAATAAAAGAAATTATCCCAAGTTGGTTATCAGGCGATTTGAAAAAAAAAA
>NW_016158709.1:71352-76080 GCF_001687245.7 Rhagoletis zephyria
AACAATACTTAATCGTTTATTTAACCATTTTTAACACTAAAGATTTTTTATTTATCTCCCCATTGCATTTTCTGACATTTTCTGGGGGTTTTGGCTGGCCTATAAGATATAGTAACTATAAAAAAGTGGTTAAATAAATAATTGGGTATGATTATTGTGAATCTCTTGAAGGAAAAAAGAGTTTTCCGATCAAAAATCTTGGTTTTCAAGAATTCTATACCATTTCTACAAAAAATGGGTTTTTCTCATATAAAATATATGGAAAACTTTAAGCGCTTTGAGTGATCTCTAAATAATTTGTTTCGGTATAGAACCAACCTAGGGGGTGAGAGCATAAAAATTCTCACTTTACTTTTTCACATGCATTTTTGGACCACCCTAATGTACATATACCTCATATATGTACATACATACTACATAAGTATATGTTTACTATGCTTTCTTTATGCACGCCAATAACTCGATTAATTATTTAAATAAACAAAGCAAACGAGTGTTCTGCTGTTGTTATAAAATTTTATTTCCTATGGATTTTTCTTTTAAGTATGTAGTACGAATGTGAACGCAGTTGCGGTCAATTAAATAGAACGGAGAATCAAAAATAAATAAAGAGTAATTTTTGAAAGGTTTACTAAGTAAGCTCTCAGTTTTTATTTGGTTGACCTACCTACTTATTTTTTGCTTATTTATCCGGTGAATCAAATCGTACGTAAAATGTATACATGATTTGATTCTTCAAACAAATAGTCAACTTGTATTAAATATTTAGCATTTGATAAATTTTTCAATTCGGAAATCAATTTGAGTTTGTATTTGTGATTTGCCTAAGTAAAAACTGAATGTGATCGGCGGCCGCTGTGGTGGTGTGGTTAGCAGTGCTCGTCTTGGTTCAAGCCCGGTTCAACCCAACATAAAACAAGTAAGAAAGTCTAAGTTCGGGCGGAGCCGAACATTAAATACCCGGCGCAAGTATTAAATATATGTTTTCCACCTTTCCGAAAGCTACCGCTACATGATAAGCCGGGGTGTATAAATATTAAGAATATTGAAATTTCAACCATTTCTGAAATTTACCGTTATATGAAAAGCGGCCGTAATTTTAGTCCGATTTCAACAATTTTCAACTTGTTGCTTTTATGTGGCAAGCACAATAACCATACCGAGTTTGGTACAAATTGCTAAAACGGTTAGCGAGATACATATATGTGATCATAAGTGGGCGGTGCCACGCCCATTTTCCAAAATTTTATCATAAACGTATTTCTTGGTAAAGAATTGTTGCAACCACCAATTTCGAATAAATTAGCCTTATTATTAACTGATTTATCGAGGATTTCGTATTTCTCTAAATTAACGTTATATGGGATGTGGGCATGGTTATTGTCAGATTTTAAAAGTTTTCGGCCGTTTGGTATGCTGTGCCAGGGCCAACAACTGTGCCAAGTTTGGAGGAAATGTGTGCAGGGGTTACCAAGATATACACATGTAACCATAAGTGGGCGTGGCTACGCCCATTTTCCAAAAATTTCTAATATTCTTATTTTTTGTCTAACAATCATTGTAAATATCAATTTTGAGTGAATTATCTTCAGTAGTTACTAAAATATCGCAGTTTTCGTATTTCTGAAAATTACCGTTATATGGGAGGTAGGCGTGGTTATTGTCCGATTTCGCCCATTTTCAATACCGTCCGTCCAATGCCCATAGGAAGTGCACGTACCAAGTTTCGTAAAGATATCTCAATTTTTGCTCGAGTTATCGTGTGCACAGATGGACGGACGGACGGACAGACAGTCACCGCTTAATCGATTACTCTTTTCATTCTGATCATTTATGTATACATTTGTCTATATCTATCTCGATTCGATTGCCTGTTACAAACAACCGTTATGTGAACAAAGTTATAATACCCTTGTGCACAAGTGCGCTCGGGTATAAAAATAAAAGAAACAGTTTTTTCCTAATAGCGATCGTCCCTCGGCGGGCAATGGCAAACCTCCGAGTGTATTGCTGCTATGAAAAACAGCTTCTCATAAAAATACAACCGCCGTTCGGACTGTAGGTCCCTCTATTTTGTGTGAAAACAGCAAGGTGGGAATGGGCTTTTCGTTAGGCCTAGCAAAACTAGCATTTATATTTATACTTACCAAAGGGAAAAGATTGAATTTTCAGTTAATATCCCATGGAGAATAAGACCGCATTGCGAAAAGATCTTTTTCAAAGCTTGGAATCTGCTAGTGACTGACTCTCAAGCTGAGACTCATACCACGAAACTATGTCGGAGGCAGCATGCACAATTTATGTACTTGGAAATAGCGAAATCATGGCAGGTATTCCCGGAATGGGGCTGCACACTCATAGACCCAGGACCCACATTGGCCTACCTTGGAGCACTCTCATACGGAAAAATCAGTATGTACTATCAAAGCACTGTTCACCTTACAAGGCACGAAGTAAGAATTTTTACGGGCTTCGTTATCTGCGACTGCGTAGTAGTATGAGGAACCAAATCGATCATATTGTGATAGACGGAAGGCTTGCTTCCTGTGTTTTAGAAATACACTAACTCCGAGGCCCAACCATCGGAACATTCGCTGCTCGAATTTCACACCTGATCTCAGAGAGCACTCTTTGGAAGAGAGAGGAAGAAATACGTGAATGCGAAGAACTTGAAATGCTGGCGGACAGGAAAAATGCCCAAAACTTTTACCAGAGAGTTAGGTGACTTACGGAAGGTTTTAAAACCAGGGCCAACTCTTATAAAAACAAACATGGCGAGCTAGTGACCGATATCCTGGACGAACGTAGGGAGTATTTTTTCCACTACTGAAAGGCAACAGCACGGAAAGGTGTGGAAAAGACGAACCTTAGCCGCCGTCGATGATCAGGGAGTCGATGGTCCACCGCCCGACTATGACGAGGTACGAATAGCAATTACCAGGATGAAAAACAACAAAGCTGCTGGAGGTGACAGCCTGCCGGCTTAGCTATTCAAGTGAGCATGCCCGACGACTAGAATTTAAGAAAGGCGACCCCGCCATTTGCGCCAACTACCGTGGGATCAGCCTTCTAAGCATAGGATACAAGGTCTTATTTAGTATATTGTCTGAAAGATGGAAGCCCATCGTCAATGAACTGATTGGGCCTTATCAGTGTGGCTTAGGCTTCTTTAATCTGATGTTGGAGAAGATAATAAGAGCTGCAGAGGTGAACCGCTCAGGAACAATTTACTAAAAGAGCGTGCAATTGCTGGCTTATGCCGATGGCATCGACATCATCGGTAATAAAAACTGTTAAGTCTCTTCTGCCTTTTTCAAGTTGAGTAAGGAAGCAAAGCGAATTTTGAGAAAGTATCGAATTTCCTTTACCAATATTAACAGCGATAATAATGTCAGTGTCGAAATCCAACGCAGAGTAACTCTTGCCAACAAGTGCTACTTTGGACTGAGTAGGGATTTCAGAAGTAAAGTGCTCCCTCGACGTACGAAAACCACTCTCACTTAAGTCAGTCATCATGTCTGTGCTGGTGTATGGCGTGGTGGCATTGGGCCTCCGCACACTGGACTGCTGATTCCGCCTAAAACCGGTTTTGTATGGATAAGAGGGGGAAGAGAGTTCGAGTTTACCTCGCTCATTTCAGTCCGCGAAAATCGCGGGTTGACGGTGGACTGACACGCACACATAGACAACATATTTTCTATTTCGTTTTGTTTGCATGTGCCATATGCACTAACACAATCATGCGTAGTTCATGTATACAAAACTGAAACCTGTTTTCTGTCGACAGCCCAGTCCAGTGTGCGTTCAAGTGGTCCAGTCTCAGGCCCATTGACAATGACAAAAGCCGATGAGGCGGCTCTTGAGAATAAGATTTACGGCTCTTTACGCAACGGCGACTGCGAGTACCGCAGACGATGAGCTTTACAACGATATGGATATACTGAACCGAATTAAAATACAGCGGCTCCGCTGGGATGTCTATCGTATGGACACCGACGCACAGTGTAAGATTTGACCCATCTAGCTGCTTTTAATTCTGTAATTCGAAATCTATTGAAGATAGATTAATGAAATTTTGCACAAGGTACGTTATAAGATAGGCGAAGCTTTTTACAAAAAATTGGTAATTTATAGTTACTGTCATGCCACCCTATTATATAACTGCAATTTTTAAAAATGCAAAAACTGAAATATTTAACTAACTACAAAGGCTAAAATGCCCAAAATTGATATTTAGAATTTCCCTATAACAAGGAATTATAAACTGACAGAAATGGACTTAAAAATAAATATATTTTTTTTAGTTATGGGCGTGGAAAATATCGATAAAAAAGTCAAGTTGGGTCAAAGAAATTCCGTTATAAGTTCAATATTTCTTACTCTATTTACAGAAAGGGGATACCATTGGAAAGGTAATGAATCAGGCTTTCTCTGTTGAAAACGAATATATAAGAATTTGTCTCGGTCGAGATAAAATGCAAGCGAATTACTCGAGGAAAATGAAATTTCCTTACCAGTAGGCCAGAAAAAAGGAAATTTCATCAAAACCTGCACTTTCCTGCAGCTAAAATTATGTTGTTTAGAGTCTAAGAGGAGTGGCAAATAAACTGAGATACAAACTTTATCGAATAGTGGCGGATAACGAGTTTGCGGGTCTAATGAAATTAATAAATTGCTAAAAATAAGTTTAAGTTAACATCGTTTTGCTTTAACATGAAATACTCAGTC
>NW_016158709.1:76105-84339 GCF_001687245.7 Rhagoletis zephyria
TGAAATTTCCTTTTTTATTCCCAGTAGGCCAGAAAAAAGGAAATTTCATCAAAACCTGCACTTTCCTGCAGCTAAAATTATGTTGTTTAGAGTCTAAGAGGAGTGGCAAATAAACTGAGATACAAACTTTATCGAATAGTGGCGGATAACGAGTTTGCGGGTCTAATGAAATTAATAAATTGCTAAAAATAAGTTTAAGTTAACATCGTTTTGCTTTAACATGAAATACTCAGTCCTAGTTTACTAAAATCCCAAAAATGTATATTCATTAAAAAGAACATACCCAAGCAAATAAGACCAAAATGGTATTTTAGTAATTGTTGCATAAATCACATAACACCGACAAAATAAGCATTGAGATTCAGTTTCAAATATACAAGTTTAAATATTATTGTGCTCGGTAATTTTCCAAACCAAACCCCGTCCCGCCATACACTTTGATTAAAATTTTTTAGTTGTTATTGTTTCGTCTTTATCAGGCATTTCTGAAAACATTCTTGACGTTGTTTTCAAATTTGGCGACATAAAATAATGGAATTAATATTTTCTAGAATACTGAAATGATACACTGTGCGACGCTCCAGCTCTGATGGTATTCAACTCCGAACTCGCTGCTTGTAGCAGAGAAAAGTGAGGCCCCCACTGCGATAAAAAGACCAAGTGGAGAAGGACTTGGCTTCCCTTGGAATTTCCAATTGGCGTCATGTGGCACAGAGGAGGAACGACTGGCGTGCTTTATTGATCTCGGCCAAAATCGTTTAGGCGATTACAGAGCACTCGCCAAACCTGGAAATTGTTTCCTCTGGCCAGTTAAAGTTTTGTCATGAAGATCAAATTATTTAAAAAGCAATTTAGTCTTATTTAGTTAGCCACACCTGTATTTGCACAATAACTTCTTCAAAGGTACTTATGTGGATAGCTCAGATATGCTCTGAATTTGAATTCTATTGATTAATATATTTATTACAGAGAAAAACACCCGATACCTAACATTTACTGTTATAAATAGGTGCGATTGCAAATTCGCGACACTATTGCGCCATAAGTTATCAAAGTAGTTGGAAGTAGAAACGCGAATTGTATTTGCAGTCCAAAAGTAATGGAACGTTGGTCGAATCGTGTTGCTGTGGTAACGGGTGCTAGTTCAGGAATCGGTGCTGCTGTTGTGAAGTACCTTGCAAACAACGGATTGGTTACTGTGGGCCTTGCACGACGCAAGGAGCGAATCGAAGCAATACGTGATGAAGTAAAACTGGAAGTACGAACACGAATTCATGCTATTCAGTGTGACGTGCGAAACGAGGAGCAAATAATAGCCGTTTTCAAAGAGATTGAAAAGAAATATGGGCCAGTTGCAGTGTTGGTCAACAATGCGGGGATATTACGAACAACCACCTTATTGACGGAAAGCAACTCGCAAGATATACGTGATGTTATCGACACAAATATTTTGGGTGTGGTCCATTGTACCCGGGAGGCGTACCGATCTATGAAAGCAAGCGGTGGAGATGGTCATATTTTCTTGATCAACAGCATAGTTGGCCACAAAGTTCCTTTATTTGAGAACAATACTTTTAATATTTATCCTCCTTCAAAACATGCTGTTACCGCCATGACCGAAATTTACCGCCAAGAGCTATTAAACAACAAGAAAGTTAAAATCACCGTAAGTAATTTAAATAGCCCGTTCGTTGAATGTGTTGAATACAGTTGTGTTTATTTTGTGTACATATATACTTTAGAGCATCAGTCCAGGTGTAGTTGAAACTGAGATTATCACCGATGATATAAAGAGACAGATACCGGATATGGTCTATTTAAAGTCAGAAGATATTGCGGATGCGTTGGTTTATTGCCTTCAAACTCCACCGCACGTGCAAATGCATGAGATGACCATCAAACCTGTGGGAGAAAAGATTTAACATACGTATATACATACATGTGTAGTAGTAAAACAATACATGCATATAGAACTTATAAAAAGCTAGATTGTGAAAATATATAACAGGTATTCACCAATTGCAATTGTCCTGACACTGTGGCAAAATTTCGTGAATACCCCTACTGGGGGCATTTCAAACTGAAAGTCCTTAATTTTCAAAAAGAAAAGTATATTGAAACCTCTTTGAAAGCTAAATTAAAAGTGTTTAAATTGCTCCGATTTTTATGATTTTTTAAGTGAGGCTTATTCAAAACTACTTAAACCTTTACAATTTACATTATACTCGTACCGCTCCAATCGGGAATTCGTCCATGTTTCTGTTAAGGAAACTATATATGTATGTAAACGATTAACTGTAAAATATGTAATTTAAGTTATTCGGAGATATAAACGAAGATTATAAAATTATAATTAAATATAACTAGTTTTGGCCTTTAAGAAAAAAGGTGTCAATAAAATGTTTCTAATTTCATTTCTTTTGTGAAATGTGTTTATTGGTACAGAACTATTTAAGCAAGTATGTGTGTCCGTACAGCCTACACTTGCGGACAGAACATTTCAGTTTTTATACAGCAGTTATTATCAGTATCAAATATTTATCGATATAAAATAAACCACAATAAATTTGTTTAAAATTCAGGTATGAACAGTGCTGTCAGATTTTTATTTAAAAAAATTGCGTGTATTAAATAAAGATCAATAACAAAAAAACATTTTTTAAAATTAGATAATACTAGCTTACCCGTGCGAATTATTCCCATTCAATATTTTAGAATAAAGAGCAAATAATTAACTTAGGTATTTGTTTCAGGAGTTTGTTTTATTGCAGCCACTACAGATGTGTAATTTTAACTCAAACCTTACAAAACCTTTGAAAACAACGTCGGAAGTGATAAAGTGATCATTCTATTCTTTTTGGTTGAAAGGTTTTCTGATACACTCATAAACATCGTTAAATGTACGAACTCTTGAAAAAGCCACGTATAGCTCTGCCCATTCAAAAAACAGGTTCAGGTAGATGCAACCCCGCCCTTTGAAGCGTTTAGCCTTATGCTTTATTGATTGCCATAGTAAAGGCCACCTTTACCGGAAACTATTTTCTTATTAATTTAGGGCTGCCATAATCCTTGAATCCATCGACCAGGACATTTATTCCCTATAAATCCAGTTTCTTTGGTTCTGGCGTTGCATTATTATGAAGTATTTTCTGATAATATAAGCAACGTAGTTTTGTGGCATAATCCGTAGAGCTGAATAAGGGCTCCTATACAAAAAAATGTTTCAAAACCAATAACTTACTTATTAAAAAATTAATTATTATGGGTTAAAATTATTGTAACCAAGTATGTTCTACAAAAACACATAAACAGAAGTTCATAAAAGTTGATATAAAACTTTTCGTCGATTTAAATAGTTAACTTTTTGCTGCGAATGTTCGTTTTACGAGGAGGAAGCATCGAAAGAATAACCCCGCCAGTGTGAGACTTTAACCCAAACTAAACTTCCTACCATCATTTACCGTTCCCCTCCCGGTACCACCGTCAAGGATTTCGTCGGGATTATAACACTGCGTGACTGCTAAAGTTATTGATCTATTCTCTTCTTCTTCTTTTTCTTCTTATTTGGCGCTGTAACCGCCTAAGCGATGTTGGCCGACTTCAACAAAGCACGTCAGGCGTTTCTCTTCTATGCCAACTGACGCCAATTGTAAATGTCAAGTGAAGCCAAGTCCTTCTCCACCTGGTCTTTTCATCGCTGTGGGGGCCTCCCTCTTCCTCTGCTACCACCAGCGGGTTCCGAGTTGATACTTTCAGAGCTGGAATGTCGGTGTCCATTCCAACGACATGGCCAAGCAACGTTGCCAGGTTGACGTTTTTAACGTCATTTGGACGTTTTTTGTATCCCGTTGACGTTTGGAGGTTTTTTGTGTAAAAAACTACGTTTTTTAACTTCCCAGTAATTTTTCTTTTTGACGGTAAGGGTCTTGTAAGTAGAACTGATTTTGAATTAATTTCTTAAACAATCTTTACAAGCTTTGTGTTTTGCAGCAGCAGCTTCAAAAGATATTTTTTCTTTGGACACAGATGACTTAAATATGATGCAAACCAAGCGTACGCGCACTTTTTTTTTATCTTGGACTAAGGATCCCGTGTTCAAAGGCTGGTTGTGTAATTGTTGAGGTTACGAGGCTTATTGTAATGTTTGCAATAGGCACATTAAAAGCTAAATCAGGAAAAGCTGATCTATTGCAACACGCACGCTCGCAAAAGCATCAAAAAAGCTGTAGCGGCATAAAAAGTCAGAAAAACTAGGCGACTTTTTTAAGACTTCATTGAAAATGTAACGAACGCAAAAAAAGCTTAAATATTGCTATACTCCTTCTTAGCAGGATGTGGTTTAGCATTTTCGACAACCGACCCCCTAACCAAATACCTACAAGAAAAACGTTTAGCCCATTCAAACTTGCACATTATTGCCCCGAAATTTAATGCGCTATCAAACTGCATACTCAAAAAAATTCTATAAAACCTGAATAAAAAGTTGAAAATCTAGCTGAAACTTTACAGATTTTTTATAACTTTTGCACAAAGTTTGAAATGTGGATTTATATTTTGTTTGTTATATAATGGGCTTGGCATTTATGGAAAAATAATAAACATTAAATAAACAAAAGAGAAACAGCCAAAATCGATCAAAATGTTGTTGACTTAATCAGCTGGTCACAAGCATATGGATAAAATGATTTTTATATTAACGATCTCAAACCAGTTTGCAATGAATGCTCTGTCGAAATGACATTTTAATATACCTTACGTACATATTTACCTTTGTATACAATAAACGTTTAATAAGACCAGTTTNGCGTTTCTCTTCTATGCCAACTGACGCCAATTGTAAATGTCAAGTGAAGCCAAGTCCTTCTCCACCTGGTCTTTTCATCGCTGTGGGGGCCTCCCTCTTCCTCTGCTACCACCAGCGGGTTCCGAGTTGATACTTTCAGAGCTGGAATGTCGGTGTCCATTCCAACGACATGGCCAAGCAACGTTGCCAGGTTGACGTTTTTAACGTCATTTGGACGTTTTTTGTATCCCGTTGACGTTTGGAGGTTTTTTGTGTAAAAAACTACGTTTTTTAACTTCCCAGTAATTTTTCTTTTTGACGGTAAGGGTCTTGTAAGTAGAACTGATTTTGAATTAATTTCTTAAACAATCTTTACAAGCTTTGTGTTTTGCAGCAGCAGCTTCAAAAGATATTTTTTCTTTGGACACAGATGACTTAAATATGATGCAAACCAAGCGTACGCGCACTTTTTTTTTATCTTGGACTAAGGATCCCGTGTTCAAAGGCTGGTTGTGTAATTGTTGAGGTTACGAGGCTTATTGTAATGTTTGCAATAGGCACATTAAAAGCTAAATCAGGAAAAGCTGATCTATTGCAACACGCACGCTCGCAAAAGCATCAAAAAAGCTGTAGCGGCATAAAAAGTCAGAAAAACTAGGCGACTTTTTTAAGACTTCATTGAAAATGTAACGAACGCAAAAAAAGCTTAAATATTGCTATACTCCTTCTTAGCAGGATGTGGTTAAGCATTTTCGACAACCGACCCCCTAACCAAATACCTACAAGAAAAAAGTTTAGCCCATTCAAACTTGCACATTATTGCCCCGAAATTTAATGCGCTATCAAACTGCATACTCAAAAAAATTCTATAAAATCTGAATAAAAAGTTGAAAATCTAGCTGAAACTTTACAGATTTTTTATAACTTTTGCACAAAGTTTGAAATGTGGATTTATATTTTGTTTGTTATATAATGGGCTTGGCATTTATGGAAAAATAATAAACATTAAATAAACAAAAGAGAAACAGCCAAAATCGATCAAAATGTTGTTGACTTAATCAGCTGGTCACAAGCATATGGATAAAATGATTTTTATATTAACGATCTCAAACCAGTTTGCAATGAATGCTCTGTCGAAATGACATTTTAATATACCTTACGTACATATTTACCTTTGTATACAATAAACGTTTAATAAGACCAGTTTTTGCGCATTCATTTGAAAAAGACGTTTTTGGGTAGGAAATGACGTTTTTTCAGACCAAGAGGGACGTTTTCTCATGCCGAAGACCTGGCAACACTGTGGCCAAGCCAGCGGAGCCGCTATATTTTAAATCGCTGCATTATGTCCATGTCGTTTCAAAGCTCATACAGCTCATCGTTCCATCGTCTGCGGTACTCGCCGTCGCCAACGCGTAAAGGCCCGTAAATCTTCCGCAAAATCTTTTTCTCGAATACTCCAAGAGCCGCCTCATCGAACAAGAATTTCATGGTACTATTATTGGGTGTCTGCATTCACCTTCATTAAAAAACCAGGACAATTTAAGTGTGGACCAGGACAACAGGACAATTTGTTTAAATCAGGACAATTCCTGGAAAACTAGGACGTCTAGCAGTCCTATACTAATTGGAAATTTCATTTTGAACATAATTTCAGTGTAAAATTTTGCTTTATAAAAAGTCTTTTTTTGAAGATTTTCAATAAAAAACAGCCCAAAAATCTTCATTTTTAAGATAAATCTGCACTTATGGCAACGCTGACTGTCGCATGTAAGCTACTGAACACATTTATTGGACAAGAAGTATCGGCTATGCCCGGCAAGGTGGGCATGCGACACACGGTTATTAGCATAATAATCACGTTTATTCGGGAATTTGTTCTGCTATGATAAACAGGTTTTGCAATCTAAGTTTCAGATACATATCTATGAACAAATGTATGTGCATTTACATAAATATGTATGATTTCAACAGAGCTGTTAAAAATTATTATGTAAGTAAATTCGCACAAACAGATATACATACATACATATCATCGTTTAAAGTACAAAACCGCGTATCGTCATTCTGAAAAACCGCGTAACTGACATTGGCTGCCAAAAATTGGATTTGCTCACACAAGCTCCTGGCTCAATCTTTATCCATTCGTCCTGAAATATACTAGCCAGAAATGCGATTGCTTTATAAGAAAGAGAACCATTTTGAAATATGAGTGTTTTTACCGCTCTAGAAAATAAAGAAAAGAGGAAAGAAATAAATAATTTCTACAACTTCACATACGCGGTTTTGCATTTTGTTGATACGCGGTTTTGGACTTTAAACGACGATATATGTACATATATATTGTGAGGCGGCTGCTGTGGTGTAGTGGTAAGCAGTGCGCGCTTCCACCCCGTACCCTTGTCAAAGCAACATCGCAAAAAAATATAGAATAAATAAAATACAACTTTTTAATATACCACGCAACAATTTATGAGATTGAAAAGGAAAAACGCGGAGCGCATGCAATACAAATAATTAGATTCAATTGACAATAGTCAAATTACATAACATAGACCCATGGTACAGTTATTAAAGGTATTTTCTTCCCAGAGAGTTTTGCTTGAAATCGAAATTCGTGCTCCCTTATTTTCATTTTGACGCATTTGAGTGTTGATTCGTTTACTCAGGTGGCTTTGCTTTTGGTTTTCGCTCAATCAAATTTTTATAATTTTTCAAAAAAAAAAAAAAATAAAAAACGTTTGAAATAAAATGAGCAATAAAAATTTTTGTTTAGTTTTTTAAGCGAATGTTATTTTTCGGCTTTTGCAAATTAAATAAGTTCTCTGCAAGAAGGTTTGTTTAAAAAACAAGTAAGAAAGTCTAAGTTCGGGCGGAGCCGAACATTAAATACCCGGCGCAAGTATTATATAGTTATATGTTTCTTCACCTTTCCGAAACCTACCGCTAGATGGTAAGCCGGGGTGTATCAATTTTGAGTAAATTGGCGTCCTTCAATTTCGAAATATTGAAGTTTCAAGCATTTCTGAAATTTACCGTTATATGAAAAGCGGCCGTAATTTTAGTCCGATTTCAATAATTTTCAACGCTTTGCTTTCATGTGGCAAGCACAATAACCACACCGAGTTTGGTACAAATTGGTAAAACGGTTACCGATATACTTATATGTGATCATAAGTGGGCGGTGCCCCCGCCCATTTTCCAAAATTGTACCATAAAAGTATTTCTTGGTAAAGAATTTTTGCAAGAATCAATTTTGAATAAATTAGCTTCAATATTTACTGATTTATCGAAGATTTTGTATTGCTTTAAATTACCGTTATATGGGATGTGGGCGTAGTTATTGTCCGAATTAAAAGATTTTCGGCCATTTGGTATGGTGTACCAACTGTGCCAAGTTTGGAAGAAATTGGTGCAGCGGTTACCAAGATATACACATGTAACCATAAGT
>NW_016158709.1:84364-115253 GCF_001687245.7 Rhagoletis zephyria
GCTTACATGTGGCAAGCACAATAACCACACCGAGTTTGGTACAAATTGGTAAAACGGTTACCGATATACTTATATGTGATCATAAGTGGGCGGTGCCCCGCCCCATTTTCCAAAATTGTACCATAAAAGTATTTCTTGGTAAAGAATTTTTGCAAGAATCAATTTTGAATAAATTAGCTTCAATATTTACTGATTTATCGAAGATTTTGTATTGCTTTAAATTACCGTTATATGGGATGTGGGCGTAGTTATTGTCCGAATTAAAAGATTTTCGGCCATTTGGTATGGTGTACCAACTGTGCCAAGTTTGGAAGAAATTGGTGCAGCGGTTACCAAGATATACACATGTAACCATAAGTGGGCGTGGCTACGCCCATTTTCCAAAAATTTATAATATTCCTATTTTTCGTCTAAAAATTGCTGTAAATATCAATTTTAAGTGAATAATCTACAGTAGTTACTAAAATATCGCAGTTTTCGTATATCCGAAAATTGCCGTTATATGGGATGTGGGCGTGGTTATTGTCCGAATTTAAAAATTTTCGGCAATTTGGTATGCTGTGCGAAGGCCAACAACTGTGCCAAGTTTGGAAGAAATTGGTGCAGCGGTTACCAAGATAGACACATGTAACCATAAGTGGGCGTGGCTACGCCCATTTTCCAAAAATGTATAATATTCTTATTTTTCGTCTAAAAGTTATTGTAAATATCAATTTTGAGTGAATTATCTTCAGTAGTTACTAAAATATCGCAGTTTTCGTATTTCTGGAAATTACCGTTATATGGGAAGTGGGCGTGGTTACAGTCCGATTTCGCCCATTTTCAATACCAACCTACCTTGGATTAAGGGAAACCTACATACCAAATTTCGTTGAGATATCTAAATTTTTGCTCGAGTTATCGTGTACACGGACGGACAGACAGACGGACAGACGGACAGACAGACAGACATGGCTTAATCGATTTCTTTTTTCATACTGATTATTTATGTATGTATACATTTGTCTATATCTATCTCGATTCGTTTTGGCTGTTACAAACAACCGTTATGTGAACAAAGTTATAATACCCTTGTGCACAAGTGCGCTCGGGTATAAAAATACATGGACATACATATATGGTGAATAGAAATATCCCTTTTCCCTTACAGTAAACCTTTTGGTGTGGGCAACAACATGGGCGTAGCCAGGTAGGGGCAGGGGGGTGTTGCCCCCCCCCCTAACTTTCAAATTTTCTTTATATATATACAAGTAATTTTTAGCAAAAAAAAAACCGACTTCAACTCCCATATAAAAAAAAATATATATATATATATCTCATGATCCGCTGATCGGATCTTAACCAGATTAGTATGGGACCACCTCTGAGACACTACCTTTCCGAGGCAAAAAATTACGAAATGTTGACGTGGTCCAAAGTTATGCGGTAACATACATAAAAAAAAAAAAAAAAAAAAGATTCCGACGAACTGATAACCTCCTCTTTTTTTGGAAGTCGGTTAAAAATAGTACCCTGAAATACCACCTTAATAGGGTCGAGAAATTCTATGGGACTGAGAAATATTATTTTCTACTTTTTGGTCCTTTTATAAAAACGGGGTACATAAAAAAGTTTTTTTGAAGTGAAAATTCTTACACGAGTTCGGAGATGGTTACGTTAAATATTTAACACCAGGTCATAAAATCTGTACCGTTCGTTCGATTTTCAAAAATGAGGTGTCACATGAAAGGCCTCGTCCTTCAGGTGTGCAACGTAGCTTTAGTTCAATGAAAGGAGTTGCCACATGTTAAAAAATCGAATTAAAAATTTCTCCGGGTCATAAAATGTGTATCGTTCATTCCATTTTATAGGATGAGATGTCAAATGAAAGGGCTCGACCTGCAGATCTGAAATATGATTTTATTTTTTTAAAGGGTTGCCATATATACGAAAATCACATTAAAATTATTTATTAAAACATAGCTTTAGTTCAATGAAAAGAGTTGCCACATGTTAAAAAATCGAATTAAAAATTTCTCCGAGTCATAAAATGTGTATCGTTCATTCCATTTTATAGGATGAGGTGTCAAATGAAAGGGCTCGACCTGCAGATCTGAAATATGATTTTATTTTTTTAAAGGGTTGCCATATATACGAAAATCACATTAAAATTATTTATTAAAATAAATAAAGTATCCCAATATCATGATGCAATATAACAAGGTGTTATCAGTTGGCAACTTCTCGCTCTAATTCCGCCATATTGACTGCCTTACGTGAAACAGTGTTACTTCTTTAACTATTCTTTGCCCATTAATATAGTTGAATGTTTTTAATTTTTTCTCAGTATACACACTTTGTTTTCTTAAAAAGGTATTTTATCTTATTTTATTTCATTTCATAACGAATATACTATAAAATAGCAAATTTTGTTTAGGAAAAAATGTGAAATTCTATATTTTTCCCCCACATGGGGACTCATTTCTTCCCGTTTTTCTTCTCATTCTATTGAGCTAAGGCAGTGTCAAATCGAGCTGTCACAACTGATACTACCTTGTATTATTGCATCATGTCCCAATATGGTTATCAAAAGAAATGGTTTTGAATAAAGATGAATATGACGATAAAGATAAGTAGACCTGTAATTCTCGCAGGAGATTCAACGTCAACTTTTTGCTGGCCGAATCTTATAAACTGACAAAAAATTTTGAAGAAAAATGTTTACTGGAAATAGTTAATGATCCATCAACCAAAGGAGCGGCTAACATTGATGCGGTTTTTCCAGTAATATTAATAATATTGAAATAAAACGTTTCATATCTTACCTAAGTTACCATAATCTACTAGTTAACATTGTAGATATGTATGTTTATTCAGCCACAAATAATGATTATGCAGTTGGTTATAAAAAAAAACAAAAAATTAAAGAAAATCAAATCGTAAATGTGGATTGTTGGAGAAACTGTTGGACCAAAATGTTTAAATTAAAAATCTAATTTTGGGCCGCGTCTGCTGGTCTATTATATTTTAAAACGTCACCCAAAATATTTCAGACAAATACGTTATTACATTAAACGAGCAAGTCTTGCATATATATATATCCATAGGGTTCTCGCTTGTAAAACGATAGAAAAAGACGGTATCAAGTTGGAAGGAGAGTGTAAAGTGTGGTTGGAACGATGGACAAATAAGGAAAGCGAAAAGCCATTCCCAAAATCAGCAGCAGAAGTTCTTGGTAAATGCGACGCATATGCTTTTCCATTGATTAACAAACTTATCCGCATTCTGGTCACACTTCCTAGTAATGCTACTTCCGAAAGAAGTTTTTCAACCCTTCGCCGGTTAAAAACATGGTTGCGTATTTCCATGAATGAAGACAGACTGATAGGTCTAGCACTTTTACACGTACACTTAGATATTGAAATTGACACTGAAAGGATAATAGAGAGATTCGCAAAAGGAAAGCGCAAAATTGAACTTGCAATTTAAATTATTGCAACAATAATTCTGAATAAGTTGTTAAGTTACTTAATTACATCCTTCATTTTACCAACATTGTAACCAAGAAATAAGTATTTATATATATATGTTGCATTAATAAGGTATAACTTTAGATATTTTGTGTTTTTTTTTTAATAAAACATGCAATTGCTTTATTAGATCTTGCACCAAATTCACAAAATGAAAAATAATATTATATCACAAAACACTTCATAAAAAATGCTCGAACATATATTTGCATGAAAAATAAATTAGGGTTAGATGCCTGTAATTTAACGTTATTTGACAAGTTGATCCCAATCGCCCTGTATCCGCCACTGTATGCATATTGATGAATATATAATTGATCTTACATACATACATACATGTATTGATTGACTGTAATTCAAGTTCTCTCATTTNTTCACAACATGAAAAATAATATTAAATCACAAAACACTTCATAAAAAATGCTCGAACATATATTTTCATGAAAAATAAGTTAGGGTTACATGCCTGTAATTTAACGTTATTCGACAAGTTGATCCCAATCGCCCTGTATCCGCCACTGTATGCATATTGATGAATATATAATTGATCTCACATACATACATACATGTATTGATTGACTGTAATTCAAGTTCTCTCATTTCTAATTTGCAGTTAGTAATTTTAAAACTTGTTAAGTCATTGTTTAAATAGTCACTGGCCAATTAGCCAAGAGTAGCTATACATATGCACAGTGACTTACACAAGTGATCACGTTTTGATTTTTTTTTAATACTTAAAACGTTTTTCAGGTAAAATTTTTTTCTATTAAAATATTGTCCAAGCTTTAGCCAAAACCATACGAGGGCGGCTAGTAGTATATATGTAAATGCGATAACCAGAATAACTTCTTAAAATCAAAACCAATCTTTTTTGTTCATATTTCACTGAAACCATATGGAAATTAGGTTGAATTTAAATGAGTCGCTTTTAATTGTTTATTTGTAGTTTTAACAATTTTTACAAATTTGAAGTGCCCTGTCAAATATATTCGGCAAGCTATAACTTTTGAACGATAATATTTCCACAAAAAATATTTTTCTCATCTTCAGAGGATCAAATTTTCCTGATATACAAACTTTTAGCTTAGCCAGATTGGAAATGCGCATATATATGTATGTATTTTTACAACAATGTTCATATAAGTATATATTTATGTACATATGCATGTTGATGAACATATAATTGATCTTACATACATACATACATATGTATTGATTGACTGTAATTCAAATTCTCTCATTTCTAATTTGCAGTTAGTAGTTTTAAAGCTTGTTAAGTCATTGTTTTTTGTGATAGAACGATACGAGTACCGAGTACAGAATATCGATACTTTTCATGAGTACTGAGTAGTATCGGGAAATCGATACTTTTTGACAAGTACTGAGTAAGTATCGCGAATAACAAAAAATATCGAAGTTTTAAGCACTATTTTAAGTAAAAAAATTAAAAATCCATATGAAAAATTTCGTTCTTTCAATTACAAAATGTCGAAAATTCGAAAATTACTTCCACAACCAATATGAATGTCGTGAAAAGGAACATAACGCTCATATACTTCAACACTTTCGTAGCCCAAAAAAAGCCTAGAAAAACGGCTTTAAAGTATTGAATTTACATACTCCCAAACTAAAAATTAATACCTATTTTGTTCTTATGAGCTACTGGTAATCGGTACAGCTATGAAATTTTTATACACCATCGAAAAGGGGCAGCGGTCTTTTCAACATTGGCTTTGGTTAAAAATTCTTAAATAATTGGAGAATGAATATTTTGACTTCACCTTCTATAATGAATGGGTAAGAGAATGGAATTCGAATCGATAACTTGGCTATTCTCCAGCATACCAAAGCCTTCGTTAGCGAATATATTCTACCCTCGTTGTGAATTCGGAATCCAGCCTATTCTGGAAGACAATTTTTATGAAAGAGAGCATCTATTTAGAGAATGGACTTCACAACATTTGTTTCTCATTTTCTGCATTTGAATTTTATTTTAAAAGTAAACTGGTTTATAAATACAGTGAAACCTCCCTTGGGCGGACACTCACCGTCAGTCATTTTTTGCCCGCCCAAGAGAGGTGTCCGCTCAATGGAAGTGAAGCTTATTTTAGTACTTNAAGAGGTTTCACTGTATACGCATCAAACATTATAGAATATTTGCTCTTAAAAACCTATATGTAGTTCTTTGCTATAAACGATTACTTTACACTTGTAGAAGTAAAATTTTTGCAAGTTTATTTCAAAACTTCTTTTTGAAGTGCTTGCTAGATCACATTTCAACTATTTAAAGCAGTGTCAATTTAATTTACAAATAGGAAGAGGTCATGAAAACAAAGCAATCTGATTTTTTTTACTTTTCATGTTTTAAAAATACTTGAAAGTACGAGTATTATCGATACTTTTTTGCAAATATGAGTACTGGCATCGATTCTTCTTTAGAGTATTCTATGTGAGTACTAGTATCGATACTTTTCTATCACTAATTGTTTTAATTGTCACTGGCCAATAAGAGAAGAGTAGCTATATGTACAGTGACTTGCACAAGTGTTCACGTGTTGATTTTTTTTTTAATATTTACAACGTTTTTCAGGTTAAATTTTTTTCTATTAAAATATTGTCCAAGCTTTAGCCAAAACCATATAAATTAGAGTTTCAACATACAAAATTTAGGAAAATTTTCTTCAAAATGTCGAGCTTTTTAATATGAATCTTTAAAACATTTCTGGGTTTCAGTTTTATAGCCCACACAATTTTAGTCTGATGAAGTGCAAGTTTCAACCGGCTAAAAAGTTGCGTTGATTTTTATTACTTTTTTCTTGTGACGACTTTAACTTGAAAAGCGTTGTGAAGATTTAAGGAGAAATCAACATGTGAACACTTGTGTAAGTCACTGTATTTATTTATATATGTACATACATATATTAACTCAAGTATTAATTAAATTTGCAAAGTCATTCAATGAATTGCTTAGTCATGGAACAAGTATGAAATTACATATATGTAAATGTTCACCAACCTGCTTTTGACTAACTTTAGAAATTTACTACTTAGCCGGCCGGAAGGACCGACGTTCTTCAAAAGTGCATCACTTTAAATTTGTATATGTTAATCTGATATGTATCTTTCAGAAAAACTAGAACAAAATTTTGTTGAAAAAACCTAAACTAAAGTCTTCCTTACACATATGATTAAGAAGTTGGTTATTCGCTCGGATAGAATATAAGCGACCTGAAAACTTCTCTATTGAGTATCGTTAATGGGAAAGTGGTGAGGGAAATTTTTGTAACCTTAAATACTTGTTTAATATTTTAAATAAGTATATACATTACGCAAATGCCTCGTTGCGCGTTCTTTTGTCGCTCGTTTACAAAAAAAAAATGCACCTATAGATAAATTCTATGCCTGAATAGAGTGAAATTTTGGCTTATAACAAACATTTTCAATGTTTTGCTTCATAAAGTGGCTTCTCAGATGTGTGTATAGTATATATATCGCTATCTTAGAGCGAAATATGGCTGAGTCCATTTTTACAAGTTGTTTACAAGTTTACAAGTACAAACGGCTTGATATTTGCTACTAAAAATGTTCCTAAATTTACAATAAATTGTCATTTTGATAAAAAAAAACCGAATGGTATACTCGAAATCAGAAACCATACCCTAGAAATATGGAGGCTAATCTTGTCCTCTTGTGACTGTGGACCAGTTCAGTTTTGTTGAAATGGGATAATTCAAAAAATAACCAACCCGCTTGCCTAAACTTTCAAGTTTAACCAAAAATCCGATCAGTGTGCTTTGTGTCGCTTTGCGATCGATGCGCATGCTCTTGAACTTAAAATAAAGTTACTGGTATCATACGTTTCCCTCCAATAAAGAGACGACTCTATCATATTTAAAGCGGTTGACTATTACGTAACTGTACTTTAACTTTATTTTTAAGCATCATCTTATAAATTTTGTAGTTAATGTAAAAAAACTTAATGCCAACTTATTAAATAATCTTTAAGAATATCTTGTTTATATAGACGGTAAATTAAACTAAAATAATAAATATTTGAACATTTACCTAATCCATGTACTTATTAAAAATTTAAATTTTCTTGAAAGTAAGTATGTATGTACTTAAATTTAAATTTGAATAGATCACTGATTTTTTTACTAAGATAACGATAAAAAAACATCACGTATTCTAATAAGTAAGCACATCTATATGTATGTACATATATACACTTATCCGCGCGCGCTAAACTTTCTCTCCAACAGGCTTAATGGTCAGCTCATGAATCTGTAAAGTAGTAAGTAAACCAGAGAGATTGAGATATACAAGTTTTAAAATAGCTAACGAAATGCTAACCTGTACATGGGGCGGAGTTTGCAAACAATAAATTAAAGCATCGGCAACATCGTCCGCCTTTAAACGTGGCATATTTTTCAATTTTTCAGCCATTTCGCTTGTTATTATTTCCGTGTCTACAAAACCAGGGCTAATACTCTAAAATAAGTAAATTAAAAGCAAATAATAAATACATGTATAAAGTAGAACTTCATCATAAACCGTGGCGACAATTGCTGTACCGTAATTTTCACTTGGGTTTGCATGCTCAAAAACTCTTGACGATAAACTTCTGCCAATGCAGTTACCGCAAATTTGGATGGTGAATAGATATTCATTGGAATACTAAGGACACTTGGCACTCGATGTCCGGTAATACTATTGATTAAGAAAACATGTCCATCACCACCGTTTGCCTTCATCGAGCGAAATGCTTCCCGTGTGGCATTAACCAACCCCAATACATTAGTTTCAATGATATCTCGGGCATCGTGAGAACTGCCTTCAGCTAACAAAGAGCTATGACGGCCAATACCAGCGTTATTTACCAAAACCGCCACAGGTCCATACTTGGCTTCGATTTTCTTAAAGGCAGCTACGACTTCTGCCTCATTTCGCATATCACATTGGAGGCCATGGATGCGTTTCGCCGCCACGGCATCTACTTCATTCCGCAGCGCTTCCACTCGTTCCACGCGACGTGCGAGACCTACCACAACAAGTCCCCTGGTGGCCAGGTGTCGAACAATAGCGGCTCCAATACCAGAGCTTGCACCTGTGACTACAGCAATGCGATTATTCCAACGTTCCATATTTTCCACTTAAAGTTTTGCTTACTACCAGTTACAATCGTTTTCAAAAGCACTAGACAACTAAAAAACCTTTACATTTTTATCCCATTATTTATACCCAACATATAGTCGATCAACACATGTATGTAGACATGTAGGTCTTGTAATTGCATTACTACATATGCATATATTAAGCTTATTGCAGTTAAACATGCAATAAAAAGCTCAGCCTGAACAAAGCGAGTACATATGTATTTTTAAGTTTTTATATACTTATGATACATATGTAAATACGTACAGTAGTTTTAGGTAAATTAAACTTGAAAAATTGCTAAATTTTTGGTTCAATTATCCAAGTATTCAATTAACCGATACTAATTTAATTGAATACTTCGTTCAATTATAGAAATCCTGCTTAATTGGACAACCTAACCATTTGAAAGAAAATGTATATGCTTAACTTAAATGTTTATTTTTTTATATTTAAGTAAAAATTTTAGTTTTAAAAAATAAAAAAATAAAAAGCAAAACAATTCATATTTATAGATACCAATGTTATAAAATATTAAATAGACTTGTGAAACAATTGGCCGGACAAAATTAAAAGTACATTACTTTTCTATAATACAAATTTTGAACCTTTTAGGCGGCGAAACCAACTATCCGGATTCAATTATGCAGTTAAATTTGTATGTAATGTATATTTGTGCTGATTTAAATAAGCGGGTAAATCAATTAAATGGGATATACCAAATAAGCGGGTAGTACTTTAGTACAAACATACATCTTTCGGTTGAAACTTTATGGCCCGAATATTTGCTAACCAGACGGGTTATTTTCTTACCATTGTCGTTTTTTTCTGTGCATTTCAAACTCAAGTTAAAAATACCTAGAACGATATTTTAACTTGAAAAAAATATTACCATACTCGAATAAAGCAATAACATCGAACCTTAGCCGCCAAAACGATGTAAGCGAAATTTGTTCAAAATTTTCTTTTCGATGCAGAAATTCTCCTAGAGCATCTGATGAATTTCTGCATCAAATGTAAAATTTTTAATAAAACGTGGCTTACATATTTTTGGCGATTAGGGTTAGATATAGAAAACATTTTTTTTTCTTTTTTGAATTTTTATAGGGTCATGCAGCTGACGATAATAATTTAATAGCATAAAGACACTACCCCTACTCAAAATATCTCTTGGACCATTAAGGACAAACTCGAAAATTCTCAGTAGGATTGGAAAATTTTTGGTGGCGTGCAATAATGTCAGAAGAATTGTGGAAATTATGTCATTGCCATAAGTAATCTTCGGAGAAGGTCAAAAAAATATATACATTTTTTAGGATCCTGATATTAACACAGAATCGAAAAGTGAATTAAAGTCAGAAATGTTAAAAATCATGCAAGCAATAGGATGACGTGTAATAAGGTCAGGACACTATTGCTTATCTATTGTCTATAGACGATATTTCCTTTTCGAAAGCGCAGCAAAATCCATGGACATTATTGCTCTACCACGGCGTCATTGCATAACACCACGGCACACAGTGGTGCCGTCCCAAACATTTTTTCGAAAAAATTAGGAGTTGGCGTAGGGCTTTCATTTTTCATATGTCACAGTTGTGGGCATAAATCAAGAAAAAAAGAAAAATGGTCGCGATCAGTCTATTTTAAAGCATACCTTCCATACAAGCCTAAGCTCGAAATCGGCCATTAAAACCGCACCGATGATATGACTCCAAAATTTGTCCTTATGTGAACTCTATAAAAATGGGCAAGGTGGGTTGATTTTAAAGCTTACCCCCCATACAAACTCGAATTATCAACCGCCTTAAAATTGCATAAATTCCATCACCAGTATATGAGAGTAGGAATAAACCCTGCAGTTTACCACAGCTGAAAGCTATATATTAGTGATTCCAAGACGTCCACTTATAACCTTTGACATTGACAGAAAACATTTAAAATATACATAGATATTATTTCCATAATTTATGTTTAACTTAATATTTATCGAAAATGTATACAGTAAACTAAAAAAAGGATTCAATTAGCATAAACAAACGTATTGCAATAGTCGAAATAATATAAGTTATTTCTAAAAATACATTACAAGGTACCTACATTTTTGGTGAAAAACGCACGTGTTGCCATTATCTTACTTTAAGGTTTATATTTCTTAAAATATAATTGCTGTGGTACAATTATAATAATTAAGTACATGTAATAATTAAAATAAAAGGTCTGCAGACCTATAAAAATGTACTTTTTTCCTCTCGGGCACCACTGTGCGGTGGTCCGCGACCACCCCTCGTCGCGTCGCGCCTTGCCGTTCACACATTTTCTTTATGTTTTTTATGACATACAAACGCACATTTTAAATTTATTTACAAGTTCAAAGACAAATAGCTCCACTTTCTTGTGTCATTATTGCAGGCGAAAATAATCGCAGGATATGACATAATTTTTCATGTAATAAATTGCATTATATCGAATGGAATTTGATATTGATAAATGAAGTTTTTGTTGGCTAAAGTATTTGCTTGTAATTCTTACATAAATGAATTAATAAATGTTTCTTATTATTGTTATTAAAGGCGTAATGTTTGGATGGCTAGTAACATTTTTGATGACATTAACACATTTTCAATGTGTGAATTTTAGTCTAAATAATAAAATTTAAGGGGTAAATCAATTCCAAAGTGACTTAATATGTTTTGACATTAACTCACTTTTGGGCTTTGTGCTAATGTCGAGAATTTATGTCAACTGACATTAATTCCAAAGTGGCTGGTTCATATCCCAGTGACCGCGATGAAGAATTCTGATTAGGAGATGTAGTGATCTCCGAAATAGCATCTATAACTTCTACCGTTTGTAAACTATTTATTGTTTATTATTATTATTTATAATTTTTAATGAAAACAACGGCCTCGTGCTCAGTAGAATTTGTTGCATATTATTATTTAAGTTTGTTGTTTTTTAATGAAACGATACTGAGATGAGTTTGGCGAAATTATAAAAAAAATAATACTAATTTCCTTTGAACATGTTTGGATATGAAAAAGGTAAGCTGTATACATACAAATAGCTGCAAGTAAAATAATAGTAGCAACATTTTAAATGATGTGGTTGGCAACTTATATTTATTTATTTTTATTTATTTTAATATAAAAATGGTTCGATCTTTAACAGAAACCAGATAAATAAAAATTTTTAAATTAGGTCGCTAAAAATCACCGTTGAGTTTTTAGATTTTTTTTGTAGAGGGTCTTGCACATTTACTTCTATATAAAAATAAATTTTGTTCATGCTTCGTATGGAAAAAAAGAAAATGCTTGTCAGCAATGAAAAAAAATATATCTAAAAAAATCAACGATAATTTTTAACGACACCGAGGGTCATTTTATTATACTAAAATTTAATGGGCTATAAAACTGAATACTCAAACTATTTCTAAGGAGACTAATTTAAAAAAAAATTGTTTAAGTTCGATTCGTTTTTGTGCAAGCTTTGAAATAAAGCAAACGGCAATAACGCAAAATTGGCTCTATTCCACTTTTAAATAGGAAATAATACCAAAATTTGAGTTTGCCAACCTTTGTTGGAAATAAAGCAAATTTTGCCTTATTTCTCAGTGCTATTTATACTATTTGTAACAAAAACAGTTTACTGACAGAAGGAAAGGAAAAGAGTCGTCTCTAAAAACTGCTCAACAAATTGGACATAGCACTTTTGTATGAATTTTATTTGCATGCTTTTTAATATGTTGAAAACATTGCTGGAAAACCTAAAAATGTTTGCCTGGAACCATGGCGCAATAAACAGGTGAAGTAATAAAACTGCTTTCCCGCTTTATTTTCTGTCATTAAAGGCAATTTTTCAAATAAGGCAGTGTCAAAATCTTTCTTCTCGCTCTAATTACTTCACCTGGTATAATTCCGCCATTGCATGGAACAAACAAAAGTTGCCGTTACTGTTCGCAGCATATAGCACAGAGAATATTAGGTTTGTATAGTAACCAATTGTCAGTACCAATTTGTACTGGAACCTGCAAATTTTTACTGGAAAAGTGTATGATAAGGCAAAAATTTGCAAGAGAGCACTGAATTGAGAATAAATTATATTAATTAATTAATTCTAATTCTAAATAATAGTGGCGTTGGCAACAGTCGTGTTGCTTGAGCTGATCTGCTCTTTCACACTGCTGCTTGCTCACTTTGGTGAATACCACTAATGTTATTCAATCCAGCATTCAAAGTGAGGAAATAGCATATACGTCAATAAACACCGTTGTTGAATATTTGAACTCGATTGATCTTCCAGGGATGACCCCACATACTGAAACTGAAAATAGGTGCGCCAATTATCGTGCTGGGGAATATTAATTAGCCAAAACTTAGCAACGGCATGCGACTCCCAGTTAAGAAATTGATGAAGAACGTAGTGTAAGTAAAGATCTTAACGTAGCCTTTAAAAGGTGAAGAATTCCCGTGATTCCGACCGATACACCATTTCAATTCCCAATTCGATTGGCATTCGGAATCACAAATCAATAATGCTCAAGGTCAACCTTTGGAAAAGTGTGGTTTAGATTTAGATGCGGATTGCTTCTCAGATGTTGCATGCAGTGTTGCCGCGCATAATTTTTACTGGTAGCCAAATTCCCTTAAAAAAAGGGCTAAAAAAGAGCTAAAAAAAGTCGTTGTGGCTAAAAATGGTAGCAAAAATTTTTTACTTACATATACATATAAAAAATGGTATATAAAAACAATGCACTTTGGAAAAGAAGCTAATATTCCAACCAAAAACCTTTTTGTATAAAAGAGGAAATATACGACACCAGCTTGCTGGTTCCATCAAGTGATTGTACCATCAGGCTCGAAGCTTATAACTTACCAGCATGCTGGTGCAATATTTATTTCTTTACAAATGAGGTCGAGGAAAGATCGAAATGATTAGAGCCGAAATTTCATAATTTTTCTAGCATTTTGTTAAACATTGTTTGTTTTTGTAATTTTCAACTGCAATATCGTGAACTTAATCTTCCACAAACACGGCTTTGACTCATATAGGGCAAGAAATTTCCGCCAAAATATTTTTTACTTAGAAAATTGAGCTAATTTCACCACTAACGACACCAGCATGCTGGTACAATCACACCACAAGAACATACACGGTCAATTGACTTTATGGGTCATTTAACAAATTTAGCATATTAAGGGCCGTGAACGTATCTATTTTAAACTATAGTTAAATCGTTAACAGATAAGTTAACAGCCCCAATACTTTTACAGTATGTAAGCGTAAGGAACATACAATACATATATGTATATATATCTGTCTTTCTTAGTTTAAAAATTCATCTCTTACATAAATGCAAAAAAAAAAAAAAATTAAGCATATACAACTTTTTCATGCCAAGGATGAATAAATTCTAAAAAGGGCTAGGGGCAATTTTAAATTTATGTGGCCAATAAAAGTATGTGGTAGCTAAATCTATCCACCAAAGGGCTAAAACGGCAACACTGGTTGCATGTTCCCGTGTCGGCTAACCAGACATCCTTAATATCTATGCAGAGAATAGAAAAACGACAAATATTATGAGCACACAAGTACTTATTACAAAATCAAACACATATGAAACGCTTTGTTATAATAATTTATCATCCATATAACAGGTATATCCCACAGCAAGGCGTGGCAGGGTACAGCTATAATTGTATATAAATGATCTATGAGGCAGTCGATTTTCCAACCATCAGTAAATTATTTTGAATTAAAATGCTTCGCCCATTGGTCTAATTGTCAGCTCAGGAATCTGAAAGTAGAAACATTATTTATTTGCACAAATGTGTTTCTAAGCAATAACCCACTAAATCCGCTTTAACAAAAAAATACTTATTTTAAATTATGTAGGTACATACTCTTATTCTGAGTTACATTTTCGAATTTTATTAAACTTTTGTTTTTGGACTTCAGCGGTTATTTGTTGTCAACGCAAAAAAATATGTACATGTTTTGAACAACACTCTTTTTGGAAATTCATAAACGCTACATCAAGATATTACAGGTACTCGCTTTCCGTAGCATTTTAGGTGTAAAGTTGCTACGTAGCAATCTAGCACGCATTTTGTTGGAAAAGCAACAAAAGATACTGAAGGTTTTAAGTGTTGTCATTGGTTAAAACTCGTTACCAGGGGGTTTCTGAGGTGGCTGATTACGCATCCGATGTCAGTTTTCAAATTTCAAAACGGCGGTACCCATATGGCGATCAATTAAAAAAAAACTCGTCACTCGGGAGTTTTTGGGTCGCTGGATTATGAATCTGAAGTTAGTTTTTTTNCTAAATCCGCTTTAAAAAAAAAAATACTTATTTTAAATTATGTAGGTACATACACTTATTCTGAGTTACATTTTCGAAATTATTCAACTTTTGTTTTTGGACTTCAGCGGTTATTTGTTGTCAACGCAAAAAAATATGTACATTTTTTGAACAACACTCTTTTTGGAAATTCATAAACGCTACATCAAGATATTACAGGTACTCGCTTTCCGTAGCATTTTAGGTGTAAAGTTGCTACGTAGCAATCTAGCACGCATTTTGTTGGAAAAGCAACAAAAGATACTGAAGGTTTTAAGTGTTGTCATTGGTTAAAACTCGTTACCAGGGGGTTTCTGAGGTGGCTGATTACGCATCCGATGTCAGTTTTCAAATTTCAAAACGGCGGTACCCATATGGCGATCAATTAAAAAAAAACTCGTCACTCGGGAGTTTTTGGGTCGCTGGATTATGAATCTGAAGTTAGTTTTTTTAAATTCAAAATGGCGGATCCAATATGGCGATAAACTTAAAAGAAAATTATAGGACTTGTTTGAAACTCGGATCCACCATTTTAAATTTAGAAAATCTGACATCAGATTAGTAATCAGAAACCCCTGACCTCAGGAACCTGGTGACGACAGTGCTTAAATCCTTCAGTATCAACGATTTAATTTTAAGTCTCTTTTCGAAGGCATATTTTCGGGCACTAGGCCCATTCTAACTGTCCAAGACAGGTACGTAATTAAGGGAATGTTTCCCAATAATACCAGAGTAATTACATGCAAAGCAATATTTTTAGCTGCACTATAACATGCCACGAAAAGAAAAAAATATTAAAACATCAGCGTTTTTATAAAAAAATACGTTTCCCCTTTTTATCACAAAAACAATAATTTGAGGTAGCGTTTAGGAATTAAAAAAAAATGTGAACCACTCTAATGTACATATATTATCTACCTGCACATGTGGTGGCGTTCCCAGACAGTAAATTAGTGCATCAGACACATCGCTCGCCTTCAGCAAGGGCATCTCTGTGATGTAAGGCCGCATATCCTCCGTAAATACCTCAGTGTCTACACAACCCGGACTGATGCTCTATTAAAAAATGCCAACATAATATTAAAAGGGGTTTACAATTCGACAGAAAATTATAAGTCAATGTACATATTTCCATACCGTCACTTTAACCTTGGTATTATTTCTGAAGAATTCCTGGCGGTAACTTTCGGTCATCGCGGTGATTGCATGTTTTGAAGCAGGATAAATTGAAATTGAGTTATTTGTAAAAGGCACTTGGTGGCCGGCTATACTGTTGATAATTACTACATGTCCATCACCACCATTCTCCTTCATTGATCGAAATGCCTCACGTGTGGCAATTGCTACGCCCAATACATTCGTGGCGAGGATATCGCGCAAATCCTCGGAGTTATTATCGCCCGCTAAATCTGAGGATCGTACAATACCCGCATTGTTCACCAACACAGCTATTGGTCCAAACTTTGTAATGATTTGCTGGAATGTAGCGACGATTTCGTCTTCCTTTCGTACGTCGCACTTGATAGCATGAATACGGTCGCGTGCGTCTGCCTTGACTTCATCGCGTAATGACTCAACACGTTCAACGCGACGTGCCAAGCCCACGACGATCATTCCATTATTGGCTAGATCCTTGGCAACAGCTGCCCCAATGCCAGAGCTGGCGCCTGTTACTACTGCGACACGATTTAGCCAACGTTGCATTTTCCTAAGATTCGAATTGTTTTCAAGTTGTACGCTTAGCTTCTCGCTGCTAAAGCTTCTTGCTTAAACTAAAGTATTTATACTTCTTTGGACACTACTCGTGTATACTTATGTATGAGCAACGTGCCTGACTGTTCATTTGTACTTTAGCAACCGGTTATCAGTTCTTATCAAGGCATATGCAACAAGGTAGTAGTGAATTCGACAGTTTTCTCTTTTGGACTGCGACTTGAATGGCAAAAATATAACAAAATATTTTAAATCGTATCGAAACAAAATGGGCTAGGGATGTTTCGAATGTCATATTTTTCACATTGGCGAATGCGAATTTCGGAATGCGAATGTTAGGAATAACATTAAAGAAGCTATAATCAACTTAGTTATCGTTATTTTTACTTAAAAAATTTGTAAATTATTAGAACCTTGAACGAGTGCTTAACCTATACAGTGTTTGAATGTAGCAGTCAAAGTTCAAAAGGGGCATATAATATTTCAAAAAAAGTAATTTTGCTGCTTTTTCTCCCATGAGACGATTTCTTAGGGGCTCGTATATAAGGCCGGCTGCACTGAACAATTGCTCACTTGGAACGCTGGCGGGTGGAGCCCTCAACATTTTGCGGGCCAGATCTGTCAATTTGTCGTATTTTACTTTGGGTTTCCACCAATCGAGAGGATTTTCGCCGATATGAGGTCGTTTTTCTTTAAGATAGGCCTACAATTGAATTTTAATTTCACATTTATTAATGTCTACATCCGAGCCTTCGCTTTCGCTGGAGGAATCTAAAATTATCTTCGGTTGCTTATAAGATTTTAGCAGTTGAAGGCCCATCAATCAATACTGCTTGATATACTACTTAACCGTATAGCGGCTGAAGCTAAAAGCCGGTTATTGTCCACACCCAGGTTAGACATACTTACCGGCCAATTCTGTGTTTTCTTGATAAATTATTTGTAAATAAATTTTATCAAGATTTTTATCAAGTAATAGCTCCCATCGCATTCTGTGTGAATATTTGTAAAATAAAAAGCTCTACGATTTCGACAAGAGGGGAACTGATTTCCACATGAGTGGAACTGATTTCATTGTCACATATCAGAAATATGAATTTAAAAGCAAAAAAATCTTTTGACTGCCGTAGCCGAGTAGGTAGAGATGTCGGCTATAAATTCTATATTTCCCAGGTTCAAATGCCGGCACATTCAGTATTCAAATGATAGAAAAAATAATTTTATTTATCAAGAAAAGAGCTATTGATTTCTGTGCTAGAATTCCAATTCTTGATAAATAATAAAAATTTACTAATTATAATAAAATGGTATTTATCAAGTGCACAGAATCGGGCCGTTAGAGCTATTTCAACAATACATATTAGAGTGGACTCTCTGCTCATGTACACATTCGCATCCGCAAAATATTCGTGTCATTTGATGCGAATGCGAATATCGAATGCGAATGTGTGAAATGATGCGAACCATTGACTTAACGAATCCGAATGCAAATATTCGCAATATCCCTTATATGTACATACATATATGTATATTTATTAGTTGCTGAATATATCTTGGCTGTTATGATTATTTAAAAAAGCTGCGATTATTTTTAGACATTTTATTCAATACATATTTACTCTTTTATTATTTCTCTCTTGATGATTCATTTTTCAGATTTGATATTTTAACAAACGTACAGTACAATGTGCTTAAACGTTTAACCCACTTCAGTGAGTAATTATGCGTTTGTTTGAAGTACACGTTCAAAGATAACATACACACATACACACGTAAAGGCCTAATGTAAGATTTCTTAGTTTTTGAATGTGATTTATTTCGATTCATAATAATTTTAGTTAACATTAAAAACTAGTGACAGTGAGCTCTGGTCAGTTCAACATCCCTAAAGTTTTTTATACCCGAGCGCACTTGCGCACAAGTTGAGATATGTCAACGAAATTTGGTAAGTAGGTCGCCCTTTATCCAAGGTCGTTGGGATTGAAAATGGGCGAAATCGCACTATAACTAGGCTCACTTCCCATATAACGGTATTTTCGAAAAATACAAAAACTACGATATTTTAGTAAATATTGGATCCAAATTGTGGAACATTAGTATGTGAAGAAGAATTTTGGTACAAGATAATATTATTAAGAAATTTTTGGAAAATGGGCGTGGAAGGATAAGCTTTGTTCTTCCCCTCCTCCTGATTGCTTTCAAAATCGAATTCCTTTGCGTTCAAATCTTCCACTCTGTAGTAAATGCAAATGTTGTGGAGTGCTCAAACAACGTTTATAATTTCACTGGCTTTGAGCGGTGAGTAATGCAGTTCAAGATGAATTTCTTATGATTCTTCACTCAACCGAAAAGGATCAAACATGTACCTAAATCTCTGGCTTTCAACTTTCACATCTGCAATCTGGGACTCGTTCTCCTCTTCAAGCAATAACGCCGCGGCTATGGATTTTATTCTTATAATTATGTTTCCACTTAAATGAAGAAAAAACGATTTTTTTTTTGATGTTGGATATAATTAGTTATTTTAAAATATTTAGAAACTTTAACTTCATAAGCTGCTATAGCTTGGTGGCAAATATTTCTTTTGTTTTGTTTCGATTTCACACATTCCTAGGCAACCAGCTGATTTCGAAGATTTTCAGTGGTATTCCCCAAAATAACTTTTGCAATTTAAGTAATTCTCATTTTTATTAAAAACCAACAAAATTCATTAATTATAATGAGATAATAAGGTCAATCTTTATTAATATTAATGAAATTTTCGTAATTTTCTACAAGTCACACTAAGATCGAGAGAGGTTTTTTATTGACTCAAAACTTTGCCAGACGTTGGCTTTGCGTCAAAAACGAAGTGAGAAATAACACCGTAATGAAGATTGTTATTCCAAGTTGTAATTTTATTCTCAATAGGTATATTCTAATAAATATCGTTTGTATATTGAATTCCCACAAGATTTAAAGCCATTCCGGATAGAATTACAAATTCTACAAAAATCGGAGAATTATCCCCGGGTTGACATCACTCGTTAGCGGTCCACGAATGGCGCATAGTGATTCTATGTTATATCTTGAACTGAATAATAAATAACACTGTGAGACAAATGGTAGGGGTCAGTGATCGGGAAGGGTTCAAACTACCGGGGAAAGTTATATCGGTAAAAAAGAAGTTATACGTGTCCCGGCGTTTCGCTGGGTCACGTCTAGGAATCGAGATATATATATAACTATCATATAGGGGAAATCGTCACCTTTGGTTTTTTTTTTTGACATAACTCGAGAACCACCAGTCCGATTTTGCTCAAACAAATTAAAAAAAAATATTAAAAATTACAATTCCTTTAATCTGTTCATATAACGTTTTTCTATATAATCAACAGTTTTAAAAAAATTTAATATTTTAGGCAAAAAATATTTTTTTTTTTCATACATTTATTTTTACCGGCAAAATAGTTGATTATATAGAAAACGTTATATGAACAGATTAAAGGAATTGTAATTTTTATTTTTTTTTNAGACCACCAAAGGTGACAATTTCCCCTTTATGATAGTTATATATATATCTCGATTCCTAGACGTGGCCCAGCGAAACGCCGGGACACGTATAACTTGTTTTTCACCGATGTAACATTTCCCGTTGGTTTCATCCCATCCCGATTTTGACTGTCGCATAGTGTAATAAAACACAAAAGTTAGGGCGTTTTTGAATCTAATTCTGAGATAGGGCATTCTTCAACCAAATTTTGAGGCGGTGTTTTTCAATAAACTTCTGAAATACGGCGTTCTTGAAGAGTTTTCTGAGATAGGGTGTTTTCAAACTAGCTGCCGAGATAGGCCGATCTTGCACTCATCAGTCGATATGTAGTGAGAAATTATACGTGAAAGATATTTTTTTAATATAGATAAATAACTAAGGAATAAAATTCCTTTAAAAAAATACTAAACGATTTCTAAGTTTTTTGTAGTTATTGCACTGTAGGGACGATAAAATTAAACAAAACAAAACGCCAACAAAAAAATTAAATTTGGGTCATAGATAATGTGACCAAACGCACTTCTTTCAGAAGTACATTACTTCTTTTTTCGCTCTTGTACTTCGTACTTCGAAGTACAGTCAAATCTACTTCTTTGCGATAATTTGTACGTCACATGGCCTGGGCGATAAATTCGTTCAAAGTCGTCGGGGACCGATGGCATCATACCTGCGCAGCTGCAAAGGGCTCATAAGGTGTCGTGCAATTGGTTGGATCCTATTTACTGGGAGAAAACCGGGTACATCCCCAAGGCTTGGAGGGTAGTCAGTGTTGCGTTCATTCCGAAGGTCGGAAAATGCTCTCACGTTTCCCCTAGGGATCTAAGGCTTTATATTAGGCTTAGCTTACTTCGTGATAGAACTGTCGCGTAGGAGTGGGGGAGCGCACGTACTCAGCGCAGAGTCAATAGGAGCACTCCACAAGGTGGTGTTATCTACCCCCCTGCTCCGGATTGCGGTTGTAAACTACCATCTATAGAAACTGGAAAAAGTGGGCTGTCGGCTGATCGCCTATGTAGATGATGTGAAACTTTTGGTTTAGGCACGATTTCTAGACACCCTTTTTGATATGGATCAAGGTTACCTGAACCAGGTAACTAGGTGGGCGATCAACGGCGACTGACGTGGAAGCCTAACATTGAGGAAAGGGTAAGAAAGGTGTCGGTTGCCTTGTACTGCTGTAGAGGAGCTTTCGGTAAAAGGTGAGGTCTCTCGCTCAAATTACTTGATTAGCGCTAGGAAATCAGATCATGTTTCAAGGAGCCCTTGTCTGATGGAACTCACTAGAGAAGGCCAAACTTGTAAAACCGGAATTATTGGAACACGGCACCTGCGGATATTGCAGACAGAATTGTCGCAGCACGAACTGCTATTAGGCTAAGGAAGACCGGGTCCTTCTGTGTTTCTCTTCTGCAGCACATATTTTATATATCGTTACCTCTAAAGGGCTAGCGATGGGGGTTCTGACAGGCCATTGTGCGATTGGTATCAACGTGGTAAGACGTGGAATCTCAACTGAACCTTTTGTATCAGCTGTCAAGAGGAAGATGAAGTGGAATCATCTCCACACTTTCTTTTAGACTGTCCAACCTTCTCGAGGCTGAGATGGAAGCATTTTGGCTAGCAATTCTGAACAAACACTGAGCTCTCAGGGATCGGAATTAGCCGCATTCGAAATTTCGTAATCGGCTCGCGGCGGTAACATAACCCAACTTAACCTGTACTTCTTTGAGCTATGAAATAGTTGGTCACACTAGTCATAGATTACAGATTTTTATACCGTTTTTCCAGATCAAGTAATTTTTCCCAAAATATTTTCACTTTAAGTTGGCATTGCGAAAGAAAAAAAATCCAAAACTATTTCACAACAAAATTATTGCACATTTCAATTTGACCATTCAAAACTTGTTTATTTGTCCATTGATGTGGTGTAGTGGTTAGCAGTGCGCTCCAACATTTCCCAGGGCCTGGGTTCAAGCCCGATTCAATGTTTTTCTAATAGCGGTCGCACCTCGGCAGGCAATGGCAGACGTTCGGAGGCGGCGTAAAACTGTAGGTTCCTCCCCTTTGTAGACAACGCAAAGGCACACGCCACAAATCGGTGGAGAACATAGTGTGTTAGCGCCAATCTATCTTATTTTTTTGCAAATGAAACAAATTACAAAATATGTTTTTACATAGAACTTACATATAAGCAGTTGGAGCAATATGTTTTATATTCTAACTGCAATGTTAATTGTTTAAATACATACATATTTACTGTGGAATAGTGACTCTTTATAGCGTGTTTTATATTTCTTCTAAATTTTTTAATAATACCTTGCCTGCATTTCATTGACTGCCCATTCGATTGCCAAAAATCGTATCAACGCTATTTTCCCCATTTGTGCTGGTTCTCCATCTAACCTAATGAAGTGGCAATTTACGGCCGCAAAATAACCATTTAGCAAAGTTCAGGGTCGATTAATGTTTTGTGACAAAAAATTCAAACTTTTCAGGCTGCCAGTTGCATGGCTGATAGAGTAGAAATAATAGGATTGTTCCATACGAGCCCGCGGGTGCCCAAAACAGCCCAGAAAGCGCACGTTAACAAAATGGCTAATAGAGAGCGAATACGTTACACTTTTGGATCCTAAATGTCTTCTTCTTCGTGCCCGAAACAGCCAGGACATTTTTTTTCCGGGCACAAATGTGCAAAGTCAAATTGCCATAATACTGGGGGGTGACCAAATAAGGCCTACCAATTTCACGCAGCGGGTCCATAGTTTGCCTAGCAGTGTGCGCAGTCGCTCCATCTTGTTGGAACCACAAATGAGGATGCTGCTCTGCCGTTGGCCGCAAAAAGTTGTCAATCATTGTTTTGTAAGAAGCCACAGATATTGTTTCTGGCGTTTCATCCGCATTCACGAAAAAATATGGGCCGATAAGTTTTTAAGCTATATCAATGCACCAAACAGTGCATCTGGATGGTGCGCTTCATCCGATGTCAAAACATTACCTAAAAATGCAATTTGTATGGCTACTTGTGTAAAACGAATAGCGTACTGTAGTCGTTGTTGGTGGTCTTGCTGTAAGTATCCATTATGATTTTCCAAGAGATTAACTATAGCATGCAGAAAGAAAATAACAATAATATTAAAAAAACAAAGAAGTTATAGGTTACAGTTGGTAGATATTATTTGGCCCACCCTGCAGCTGTTGTTTGTTTACATTTGAAAGCAAATTTTATAAAACCCAAAATTGGAAAATACCACTAAAGTTTACAGAAACTTAGGTCTTTGCTAATTTTATTCGCCGTATAAGATAAATACACATAAAATCATTGTTTTTTTTACTCATTTGTTAATTCCGGCCAGGGAATGTGGATTTTTGCGTTCCTCACGCTCTGGGAAATTTTAGCACGTTTCGACAAATTTTTGACACTTGTGCAAGGGTGATGTTTTCACTCTCTAACAGAGCTAGTATTGGTGCGTTTTTCAGGAAACTTCAGACTCCATTCTCCGAGCTATTCGGCTGTCGTAATACTTGTATACAACTTCCGGACTTTTAAAATGAGAATATGGACGGATTGGCTGGCGCCTTCCGCTCTCTTTTTGCATTAAGTAGTTCAATCACGGAAAGTCTTGAGGGAGATTGGATATACAGATCGTAATTTTCACCACAGGGCAAAAAATATGTATGTATATATACGGCGACCATTCGTACCGAATTTTGCGGGACAGTAAAGATTTTGAGAAAATTATTCCGCTTAATATTTTTTAAAAGTCAGTACGTGTAAGTGCCCCGATGTTTATAATTTGTACCGATTAAATATCGATTTAAATTTTTTCTTTNATAATTTGTACCGATGTTTATAATTTGTACCGATTAAATATCGATTTAAATTTTTTCTTTCTTAATTTAACAAGATTCTCCCTGTACTCTGGCCCAACAACCATTTTTTGAACAAACGTGGCAGCGCTTTCGTTATCACAAAGAACATAGTATATAAGGTAGCCAGGAATATAGCCAGCATCTTTATTTTCCATAATGTTTGGTTATGTTTTATTCTGTCAAATTGCCTAAATTTCTTAAGGCTTTTATAGTTTTTTTGTTAAGTTTATTTTATGAAATGATTCTAACTTGAATTTAGTCAAATTATAAAATAATTACTCCAATTGCATAGAAAATATCGTTATTAAAATGCGTACATATCATTGAATCGTTAGTTGTACCCGGAAGAGATTAGTCGGAAACTAATAATAACCATTCTATATTAGTGGCGACTCATTAATGGTAATTGTACGACATAGAGACTGATCGGAGTCTACCGTGCTCACAGATTAGTTCTACAATCTTCTGCGCGTTACATTTACTATATTTGTGCATATCCTTGCAAATGTCTACATGGCCCAATGCACTACATGCATTACACTTACACTTGCAAAGTCATGCATGTCGTCGAGATTTTTGACCTCCTTTGGCAACGAATCAAAAGTACATAGATATGCACGTGGGTACATGTGTTCACTATTGGTTTTGTGTCCCTTTTCACTTCCATCGCTACTAATTTTTTTGTTGTTTTAATGATTTTTGAGGCTGCTGAGCGCATCCTGTGCATTCGCCACCAATCCACGTTGTCAGAAGGCATACCTTTGTTGTTCCTGGAACACATTCATCCAGTTTGCCAGTCAGCTAACAACAACAACAACATCAACGATAATAACAACATGCCATTGGTAAGTATGTAGTTCTTTCGGACCTCTACTACATACATGCGGGAAAGTGCAACCCAAAGTAACACTGACTGCAACTACAACAACAATTGAAAAACAAAAGTAAGAACTACGATGTTGTCGCAGGCATAAAAAGCATCGTATGTCTCCCCTCGGGAGTCAACAGTGTGACCAAAAACTNACGACGATAACAACAACATGACATTGGCAAGTATGTAGTTCTTTCGGACTTCTACTACATACATGCGGGAAAGTGGAAGCCAAAGTAACACTGACTGCAACTACAACAACAATTGAAAAACAAAGGTAAAAAGTACGATGTTGTCGCAGGCACAAAAAGCATCGTATGTCTCCCCTCGGGAGTCAACAGTGTGACCAAAAACTTTGAAAAGAAACGTGCACAATGCTGGTGGGCAGCAACCAGCGTTGCCGAAAGCTTTCGCTGGATAATCGTATCTTTACCCTAAAAAAAAATCGTAATTTCGGCCAAAAAATCGTTTATTGTATTTTTTTTACAAAATANTTTGAAAAGAAACGTGCACAATGCTGGTGGGCAGCAACCAGCGTTGCCGAAAGCTTTCGCTGGATAATCGTAATTTCGGCCAAAAAATCGTTTATTGTATTTTTTTTACAAAATAAAAAGTACAAAGGAATTGCATACACTGAGTGGTATGCATAAAAACTAAGCAATTGCGTTTTCTTAAAATTGCATACCTTTAACTTAAATTTATTTGAACATTTTAAGAAAAGGCATTTGCTTAGGTTCTATGCATACGGCGCAATAAATATGACCACACATTACAAAACCAAAGGGAACCCACATTGCATATGGTTTAATAAAAGTGGATTTGCAATTGTTAACGACAATTGAAAATTACAATTTAAAACACAATTGCTTTTTAATAGTTGAACTCCACTGGTTTGAAGTTTTTGAAGATTTTGATCCAGTTTNGAAAATTACAATTTAAAACACAATTGCTTTTTAATAGTTGGACTCCATTGGTTTGAAATTTTTGAAGATTTTGATCCAGTTTTAATGTAGGGGTCTTCACACCGAGCTTGGTACTCGGTGTTCGGTAATTTTTCCCAATGTATTTTGTTTGTGTAAAAATATTTTGTTATCGGTGTACCGAATTATCCTGAAGGAAGCTTGATAATTTATCTGGTAGTTCGTAGACTGCAATAAGCTGTTCGATATTTATTAAATTAAAGGCATAACGCATGTGGATAAGTAAATTTCTTTAAATTTTCTGTTACTATTAATTTTTTTTAGGAAACAAGCTACGAATCCGCTGTGAATAAACATAGTTTACCAAAAAGAATGTTCACATTTCATACAATTATCGAGTGTCAGCCAGCGATTTACCAAAACTACGAAAATGGACGTGAAGACCCTTAGTGTAACATTTACATAAACTAACTGATAGATAATTTTNCTGAAGGAAGCTTGATAATTTATCTGGTAGTTGGTAGACTGCAATCAGCTGTTCGATATTTATTAAATTAAAGGCATAACGCATATGGGTAAGTAAATTTCTTTAAATTTTCTGTTACTATTAATTTTTTTTAGGAAACAAGCTACGAATCCGCTGTGGATAAACATAGTTTACCAAAAAGAACGTTCACATTTGATACAATTACCGAGTGTCAGCCAGCGATTTACCAAAACTACGAAAATGGATGTGAAGACCCTTAGTGTAACATTTACATAAACTAACTGATAGATAATTTTGACTGAACGAATTCCCCTCTCCTACTTTTCTGTCTCTTTCAAATCAGTGTCAGTAGTGCAAATTAATTATTTGGCTACAATTCTAGAACAAATTTAATATAACTTGTTGTAGAACAAAACTATATAAATGCATGGTTGTATTTTGGATTACTTTTTCCTGTAACAAATTTTTTTACATACATATGTACATATGCAATTTGTTGGAAAAACTAAAATAAAAAATCGTAATTTCGGGGGAAAAAATCGTCAAATCGTCATTGAGCTAAAACAACGTAAAAATTACNATAACAAATTTTTTTACATAAATATGTACATATGCAATTTGTTGGAAAAACTAAAATAAAAATCGTAATTTCGGGGGAAAAAATCGTCAAATCGTCATTGAGCTAAAACAACGTAAAAATTACGACGAAATCGTCTATTCGGCAACGCTGGCAGCAACAATAGCATTTTGCACGAACCGCTGTTGCTGTTCACAAGCGCGGCAGAGTGGCTTCGAAGGGGTTCTGTGGCGGTTGCAACATTTTCGATGCCAAACCGCATGTCGGAAGTAGCCGAATGTAATCCAATCACGGAAATTGATTATTGGTAGAACGGAGTCTCCAAAGCGCCCACCCACACACACACACTCTGTATTCACCAGCTTCATTTAGTGGCGTCACCATATCGGCAACTAACTATCGCTGGCTATACTGGCAGCCATGCCAATGACAACGATGACAATGAGGCTAGGAAACTCTGGCACTGCAATATGCACATAGGAGTAACTATATTGAAAGTAAGCATATCCAAATGTATATTGCAGTTTTGTTGCTGGAGTGAAGATGGTGATTGCTTTCGTGGGGAGAAGAAAAAGGTAAGGCAAGAACGTTGTCTAAGCAGTTCGGCGTTTGGTTTCAGTGACTCTCATGAGTTGGTTGCCTGTCTGACTGCTGCACATGCGGTGTATCTGATTTGAATTTTTAGTAGTTCAAGTAACAAAACTAAATATCCACANTATTTCAGTTTTGTTGCTGGAGTGAAGATGGTGATTGCTTTCGTGGGGAGAAGAAAAAGGTAAGGCAAGAACGTTGTCTAAGCAGTTCGGCGTTTGGTTTCAGTGACTCTCATGAGTTGGTTGCCTGTCNGGAGTAACTATATTGAAAGTAAGCATATCCAAATGTATATTGCAGTTTTGTTGCTGGAGTGAAGATGGTGATTGCTTTCGTGGGGAGAAGAAAAAGGTAAGGCAAGAACGTTGTCTAAGCAGTTCGGCGTTTGGTTTCAGTGACTCTCATGAGTTGGTTGCCTGTCTGACTGCTGCACATGCGGTGTATCTGATTTGAATTTTTAGTAGTTCAAGTAACAAAACTAAATATCCACAAAGAGAGTGGGGAAAATTGATCCGGGTTTGTAGTATATCTGCATACTACCTACCTACATATCCATTTTGAAGAGTATCCAAAAATCGAAAACAATAAAACTTAGCACAAGTCGTCTGTAGGGATGAAACGATACCATGCAGGTGTCGATACTTTCACTTGGAAGTAGTATCGAAAGAAAGTATCGATACGTGAAAAATATCGGATCTAAAGTATCGATACCTACTCATATTGATACATTTGCTATGAAGGTATTCCTTATGAACTAAATAAGTTAATTACTTCTTTTATTTTATATCATAAGTCAACCATTATCTGCGAATCCTAAACTACAAACCATATTTTTAATGATGAATGGTATTTGATACAGACAATTCATTGGAACAAAAATACAGAAAGTTAATCTCGTTTAAGAAATAAATGTGCGTATAAAATATTTATTTGTTGTACTTCCCACGAATATAGGCTTTTAAAAAATATGAGCCAAAGATTTAAATACGATAGTTCTAAAAATGTCTCCTTATTACTTTACCAGGTATAATTCCACATACAATTGGAAGTGTGAAGAGTACAGAAACAAAATTATACGGATGAAATTTTACTAAAAGAAACTCTTAAAAGCATTTAAAAAATTTAAGAGTTTCTAGTATCTAGATACCGCAAACTGGAATAATTTTTCTATTTGACATCTACTTTTCTCCAGACTAAATGCGATGATGGCGTTTAAATTTCGTGGCATATTTCAGTTTTTCCAAGAATATTTTTTAATGAAATCTTTGTACCCTACGCTTTTTCTTCTTTGAAGAACATTCATCCAGTCACTCTTCCACTCGAACAGCTGGGCCGTGTATACGTCGCCTTACATCGACTTTGGCGAAGCAATTGGAGCATGTATTCTTTGCACTACATCGCCTTTAACGCATTTGTTGTTTGGCAATTAAACAGCCATAAAGAACAAGGCGCTTCATATTCGGAATAACAGTAAAGGAAAAATTGCCGAAGCCAAATTTGCCTTAGTATCGGGTTTCGATANTTCTTCCACTCGAACAGTTGGGCCGTGTATACGTCGCCTTACATCGACTTTGGCGAAGCAATTGGAGCATGTATTCTTTGCACTACATCGACTTTAACGCATTTGTTGTTTGGCAATTAAACAGCCATAAAGAACAAGGCGCTTCTTATTCGGAATAACAATAAAGGAAAAATTGCCGAAGCCAAATTTGCCTTAGTATCGGGTTTCGATACGAGCATTTGTTTTTCGATACCTATGAAGTACTTGGTTCAAAAGTATCGATGCCGAAATTACTTGCTATCGATCGAAAAGTATCGAGGATATACTTGTATTTTCTCGTGTCGTGTCACCCCTAGTCATCTGTGCCATTGATTTCGTCCACCGCGAATAGGCAGACGAGGTTAGGCACATTTCATATGTACATCCATTTAGGGCTCTGTGAATATGTTTAATGCACATATTTAAAGATGTCTGCTCCATTTTAGCCAGAGTGCAGTTTTTGTTTTATTTGTAACGGCCGAACACAGGGGTCGGCAACCTTTTGAGACGGAAGAGCTAAAAGTTCGAATCTGCCAAACTTTTCGGTTTTTAAACAGCCACTAACAGTTTGATCTTCAACTATTTGTTATACATACATACATATGAGACGTTGGATTTGAAATAGACGCCTTTAAGTACTCCATAATATTTATTTACATATGAGTGAATATTTCTCAAGTGGGCCACGTAAATTTGAACGGTCAAGATTTTTTAGTGCAAATCAGTTTATTCGGTTTACAACCATAAAAAGGAACTTTGCAAAACTCGGCGTTTTATAAGACTTATTGTTATTAGGTGGCTTCCCTTAAACTCGTAAAAGCCTCGTAAACCTTGTAAATTTACGAGCCTCGTAAAAGAACAGTCAAAATTTGTATGGAGCTCTATTTACGAGCCCCTCGTAAATTTACGAGGTAAATTTGATGCGCAAACGACCTCGTAAACTTCAGTGTTGCTGAGGGCCCGAAATTTTTGTACTAAAATGTATGACAAAATAATGAAAAAAATAATACGCGAATAAAATGAATGAATTTCTTCCACTAATTGTCGGCATTTTTAATTGTAGTTTGGGCAAGAGTGATAGAGATGAGATGGCGGGATATTATGGAAATACTACGAAGCAAAAATTGCTTGACAAAATCCTGCTTGATCTCCACAAAGGGGACGTTCCCATGAAAGCCTCGTAAACTTATGACTTTTACACGATTTAAGACTTTACCGAACTTAAGGAAATCCCCTAATTATTTTTTTATACCCGAGCGCACTTGTGCACTCTTTGTTCGCATAACGGTTGTTTGTAACAGCTAAAACGAATCGAGATAGGTGTAGACAAATGTATAAATAAACAAGGGCTAAGTCTGTTCTGCCTTCTCGGGATTGGATAGAGAAGCAAAGCGAATGGGTCTGGTGGTGAACGAGGACAAAACGAAGTATCTCCTGTCAGCACACAAACAGTCAGAGCATACGCGTCTTGGCACCCACGTCACTGTTGACAGTTACAAGTTTGAAAAAGTAGACGACTTCGTTTATTTGGGAACCAGCATCAACACCAATAATAATGTCAACCTTAAAATCCAACGGAGAATCACTCTTTCCAACAAGTGCTACTTTGGGCTGAGTAGGCAAGTGAGAAGCAAGGCATATTTTACAAGGTAGAAGTGACAATTCAGTCGAGCTCTCTCATAGCTGACTGTAACGTCGAAAAATGTAAACAAAGAAATTAACCCTTTGCTATGCATTTGCCATATTTGATAAAACTCAACGGCCCGTAGCTATAGTCAAAATAAAGTC
>NW_016158710.1:0-2615 GCF_001687245.7 Rhagoletis zephyria
TGTCCAATAGCGCATCGAGCCGAGAGGGTTTCCAGAAAGGCGATTTGGTGTTGATGTACAAGCCGTAGCGGAAGAAAGGCTTCGCCTCCAAACAACGATGTAACTGGAAATGTCCGCATAAGGTCGAGGCCACGCTATGAGTGGCAAAGCGGCGAGGGGCTGAGCAGCGCCGTACAGAAATGTCGCTCAGTGCGCCGCCACTTCAATACTATTTGNCCAAACAACGATGTAACTGGAAATGTCCGCATAAGGTCGAGGCCACGCTATGAGTGGCAAAGCGGCGAGGGGCTGAGCAGCGCCGTACAGAAATGTCGCTCAGTGCGCCGCCACTTCAATACTATTTGATATGTTTTAATTTAAGCCGCTTTGCCGCTCATTGCGTGGCCTCGGCCTAAGGTTATACAACAGTTTAATGACGTAGTGTATCGAGTCCAGGGGGACCGAGAACCAAGATGAAGGTGGTCCACTTGGAAAGGCTTTCAGCGTTGGGAACATATTTCTATATGGATTGAAAAGTTGTTGAACAAATATTGTTAACGAAGCGATATTCTGCCAAAATCCGCAATAAAATCTGCGTTTCGCCTTACCAAATATATCTTAACATAAGTTTTCGAAAAAAAATTACAATTAATGGTTGATTCTCACAAAATTAACATCTCGTCATAAAGAAAAATATTTTAAAAATAGTTCTTGAAAAACCCCAATTTTTTGAACCACGTTATTTTAGAGAATTAAACAATTTACTGGTCTTCACTATGCAAATCAACTTCAAAAAGTTCAACTGTTAATAGCTAAGTTAGATTTAAGACAATCTTGACCATCTTATATATATAAATATTAAGCCCGTTTCTTTAGCTTTAAAACGACGTTAAACTTTAAAACAGCGTTGACAGCATATAATTATATATGCACAGTATTGTTTAGCGGTAAAGGTGTTCTTACACGATATGTATTTACATGTGTACATGCCACACTTTTTACAAATGCCAGCATATCGGGCAGAGGCAAATTAGATTTGTTTCTGTACAAGGCAGATGCACGTACATACGAAATAGAAATGTTCCTATTTTCATCTGACACACAGGTAGAACCATCTGATTTTAATTTATTTCGTTTTCAAAGAACGTATTTTTAAATAGTTAAATAAAGACTGTGAATTTGACAGACATTCGCAATTACATATGTATTGAAAAAGTCACATTTACAGATGCATATACATATCGTGTAAGAACACCTTAATAAAGAGTGAAAATCAAAAATGGAAGCTGAAAAAAGCAAAAACAAGCGTACGCAAATAGCAAGTTGCAAAATATATATAAATTTGATAAATTTCAGCAACACACAAAAATAGAGCTTTCACACGAATGTTTTTTTTGAGCTGTCAAAATTTTACTTTGCATTTAGCACAGCAAAATTCAAATTATTTGTACACCATAGTACATTTTTTTACCTCGCCTCACCACGGAGAAAAATGTTACCGATTCGCACACGGCCTATACATGTTTATAAGCTGTCAAAATTTTACCTAGCCCCATGAGCAGAGGCAAATTAGATATGTTTCTGTACAAAGCAGATGCAAGTACATTCGAAATAGAAATGTTCCTATTTTCATCTGACACACAGGTAGAACCATCTGAGTTTAGTTTATTCCGTTTTCAAAGAACGTATTTTTAAGTAGTTAAATAAAGACTGAATTTGACAGCCATTCGCAATTACATATGTATTGAAAAAGTCACATTTACAGATGCAAATACATATCGTGTAAGAACACCTTAATAACCAGTGAAAATCAAAAATGGAAGCTGAAAAAAGCAAAAACAAGCGTACGCAAGTAGCAAGTTGCAAAATATATATAAATTTGATCAATTTCAGTAACACACAAAAATAGAGCTTTCACACGAGTGTTTTTTTTTGAGCTGTCAAAATTTTACTTTGCATTTAGCACATAGCATTTATTTGTACACCATAGTAAATTTTTTTACCTCGTCTCACCACGGAGAAAATGTTACCAATTGGTACACGGGCTATACATGTTTATAAGCTGTCAAAATTTTACCTAGCCCCATGAGCTAGATAAAATTTTGACGTTCGTATTCACCACGAGCAAGAATGATGGAATACAAGATTGCGCCAATCGAGCTGAGAGCAACTGGCCGTGACGTCAAAATATACCAGAATGAGAGAGCAAGACGAACTCGACAAGAAAAAGAAGAAGCATCGAACAAATGGCAGTATTGCCAAGTTTTCAATTTGAAGAAGCACCAAATTTTTATTGGTATATTTTATGGACTTTATATGAATACATAATTTTATTGTAAAGATGCCGATTCAAATTAATAAAAATCAATGTTTCTTGCACAACGGTCGATTTCTTCTGGCATGATTGAAGGTGCTGCACATATTTCGTTGTCGCTTATGATTGTCACTGTGCCATGATTTTGTTTAAATTTTTGCTTCCATTTTTTTAAGATTTTCTAATTTGAAGTCTTCAAACTAAAAACAAAAGCACCAAAAACGCACCAAGCACAAAACTCAAAAATTTTCGCGTTTTGAATACCCACTAAATTTGGTGCGAAAAGCATCAAGTTGGCAACAGTGAATGTAAACAAAAGTAT
>NW_016158710.1:10948-21224 GCF_001687245.7 Rhagoletis zephyria
GTTTATAGTGGCAGACATTTTGGATGAAGTTATCATCGGCGTGGGCTTTCTACTTGGCCAAGGCATGAAGATTGACCTCCAGGAAATGATCCTGACATATCGCGAAAAAAGGTTGTGGTCAGCAGAGTATGCAAAGGCAAGCATTAAAGCCTGAGGCCCGGGATGAGGTTATACATACCCGGTCTGCGAAGTTGTCGTCGGCGGAAGAGCGTGATGCGGAAACACTAGGTAAGTTTCAGCGTGAAGATCCGGATTTAGGAAGATCTGCTAACGCAGTGCAGCTCCAGGATCAAAGCCTGGTAGTGATGGCCAGAGAAAGTGGCGTGAATCCGGCGAAAAGGGTGCTCATGAGAAGAGACGTGGTCTGGTCACCACCAGTGGCATCCAAGAGCACGGCCATGTGAGATGGTGCACCCCCGGAGATAAGCCGGAAGCGATGTCCAATAGCGCATTGAGCCGAGAGGGTTTCCAGAAAGGCGAATTTGGTGTTGATGTACAAGCCGTAGCGGAAGACAGGCTTCGCCTCCAACGATGTACGCAATGAGTGGCAAAGCGGCGAGGGGCTGAGCAGCGCCGTACAGAAATGTGGCTCAGTGCGACGCCACTTCAATACTATTTTATATGTTTTAATTTAAGCCGCTTTGCCGCTCATTGCGTGGCCTCGGCCTAAGGTTATCCAACAGTTTAATGACGTATTGTATCGAGTCCAGACCGTTGGGAGACCGAGAACCAAGATGAAGGTGGTCCACTTGGAAAGGCTTTCAGCGTTGGGAACATATTTCAATATGGATTGAAAAAGTTGTTGAACAAATATTGTTAACGAAGCTATATTCTGCCAAAATCCGCAATAAAATTGCGTTTTGCTAATTTTAGTCCTGCAATTGCCACGCCCATTTCTAGGGGTTTGTCGCCTTAAAGAAAAATCTTGCCATACAAGTAGTATATCTGGATAGGTATTCTATCGGAATCCATAATAAAATTTTACTTTTTGCAAAAACCCGATGTTTAACGCCTTACCAAATATATCTTAACATAAGTTTTCGAAAAAAATTACAATTAATTGTTGATTCTCACAAAATTAACCATCCCGTCATAAAGAAAAATATTTTAAAAATAGTTATTGAAAAACCCCAATTTTTTTAACCACGTTATTTTAGAGAATTAAACAATTTACTGGTCTTCACTATGCAAATCAACTTCAAAAAGTTCAACTGTTAATAGCTAAGTTAGCTTTAAGACAATCTTGACCATCTTATATATATAAATATTAAGCCGGTTTCTTTAGCTTTAAAGCGACGTTAAGATGAAGTCTCTACGATGGGCAGAACCCGAGATATAACGATTTGAAGGAGTACATGATTAGTCAGAATCACGAAAAAATGCAAACTTTGACCATATATGTAATACTCCTATATTGGCAGTAAGAGCTAGTACCGTCCAAAAACACTACAGTACAGATATCTGTGGTCATAAGCAATAATCGCCTAAGTCGAAAAAACTGAATTCGAGAAAAAACGCTTTAAAGATTTGGACTGTAATGTAAACCTTATGGGGAAACCAAAATACTTTCATTTATAACTTTTTAAATAGAATAGGTAACGAGATGGGAGTTTCACGTAGACATGGAATAATAGTTGCAGAAAACGATAGCATATATAACTCAATTCTTTTTAAGTCGACTTAGGCGGTAATTGCTTACGACCACAGATATATCAATAAACACGAAACGAAAGAAAAGGATCACATACGTTTATAAACATGTATACAACACATATACAAAAACGGAACTCTAATACACAATACATTGACAAAAACGGTACTAGACTGTCTCGCTTTGATTTCGGAATACTTACACATTGAGAAGTTAGCTTACTGCCAATATAGAAGTATTACATATATGACTTTGACAGATCATATCTCCAAAGAAAGAAGCGAAAAAAAATTCATCGAACACGTGTTAGCTAACTTCATGTATAGAACCCATAAAAAAATGTTTAAGCCAATCGAAAGTGTGATACCAAATTTGGTGTCCGATATGAAAAAGATCGTCTCATATATAAAATGCACAGCAATTTTCACGAGTACAAAAGTAGTACAAAATTGTTTTCTTCGCGTTCCTTGGCTCATACCTTTTGCGTCTGACGCATTGCTGGCAAAGTTATAAATGTCACGCAAATCCACAAAGTTTTATTTGGCATCAGCTTCCAGTAGTCAGGAATAATCGTAACAATATACATATATCGATGTCTCCAGTTTTTTCTCTTACATATCGAAAGTATCAAGTAGTTTCACTTCTTCTTCTTATCCGCCATTGCTCCAATTTGACGTAAACTGTGCTTTTGACGTTTTCTTTTAAATTGAAGCTACCATATTCTTTGAAGAAACTAAAAAGTGGGTTTTCACTTCAAAAAAAAAATTATTCCAAAATTATTTCAGGGAATATATTTTGAGCATCATTTTATAGCGAGCTATTAGTTGTTTATTTCTAAAATTAATTATAAAACGGAAGGCTAGTAAAATACTCCTATTACATTGCGTAATCCACGTGGATAATCTGTATGTTTATGCAATTATTTTCATCATTATTTAGTACGATTAGCTGCACATTTCGGGATGGCGTGCATGTCAACTTCACCAAGGTGTTATTTGCTTGTTCCAACCACTTTTCGGCGGAAAATTTCAGCCTCGGCACGGATGTGACCAATCTAAGCGAAACGCTTCACCAGCGGCAGTAGAGCGAGTAGTTTATCTGTCTATAAACTATAACAAGGAGCTCTATGAATTTGTAAATTTTTTAAGGTCCGTATAAGTTTATGCTTCCATAGTGCTGATACCAAATAATAAGCTACTTTTTAACTATTCCGTTGTTCATATGTCCTTTAAAAAGGATCCAAATTAGAGCAACATCCTAACATCTATAATAATATCTCATGAACACTACATATAATGCCAAATTTTTTGCGGTAAGGTAATTTAAGGTATTTTACAACATTACTCACTTATTAACAGCTATCCTAATACGACGAATTAAGTAAATTTACCTGGCGTGTTGTAATTTTTTAATGCATAAAAAGTTCCTTTAAAAAATAATAAAATTTCCAAAAACAATAATTTGTTGAGGTGGCAGTGATACTGGAGCAATTTACGAAAAGCATAAACGTCATAGGCACAGCTTATGTAAAAAAAGTTTAAAGTGAAACTATCTTCTTTTTTTTGTATCATGGGCAAACCCTAGCGTTGCGAACGTTACGTTCGGACGTTTCTTCTAACTTTTTTCACATTTTTTGTAGTATAAGGGAAGGTTTATAGCAGTACTTATGAGAACAAAATAATGCAAATTTGAATTTGAGTTAATGTCGGTGAAATTATGTTCGTACGTTATCTACAAAAATACTTTGAAGACAAAATAATGAAGTTTACAAAACGTGATATAAAAGCAAACTAAAGGTTGGATTAATTTTACGGACGTTACTCCTTTTTCCGCTGAAAAAATTAATTTATTTTAAGCGATATTGTTGTATTTTGTTAAAAGATATAGTGCTTAAAACCAATGCTATTTAGAGCTTTGTTTCAAGAAGTAAAGAGTGAAATACACCACGCAAGCGACTTGACAAACATACTTCAAACCTACTTTTCCCATTTTCCCACACACCATGCAAACATGACTCGTTCAAGCACAGAATTTTTGTTTTCTTTCGGTTCAAAATGTAAAAAAGTTTTGTTTTCTTTCATTTTTATCTCTTACGTCCTCATTCGGTGAAAATTCCATTACAAATGAGGCGAATTTATCATTCACAACACAAGCGGTTTGACTAAACGTGAACCATTCCCACGACAGCCGGTTCTACCGGAATGACTCGGGTTTTACCCGACTAAGGGCTGTTGTTTCGGCGAACTAACCCCGTTTACGTCATTGAAATATCTCGGAAGCTGTTCGTCCATAGAGCTACATTTGCTACGTATTCTTCTGCTCAGGGCGGCATCGAGTCAAACCCAAGGTCAGAAACTTACACCTGCTGTGTATGCCAGAGACGATTACACCACAATTCCACCTCAGTCAAGTGTAATGCTTGCGACGGGTGGAGTCACCTCAGAGTCTGCTCAGGCCTACGGACTCATCGGCAGTGGACCACATCATTCGTGGTCCCCTGCTGCTCACACAGAGCAGCCTCCACGGCAAACCCCAGACCACCTGAGCAGCTCAACACAAACACCACAGCACCACAACACCACAACACAATAGGCCACACCACAACCACGACAGGCCACACAACAGACACACCTCCATACAACAGACACAATCTCCTACAATCTGCACGGTGTGTCCGACCAGGATATTCCGTATCGTGACATCAGTCATTGCACTTGACCTTCCCTGACTGGTGCCACTTTAGGGCATGTTCAGGTCTGCGCACCACGCGAGATTGGACGAGGAACTTCGAGGGCCCATGTTGCGCTGCACGGTCGCAAACTCCAATTGCGACGCCACCCACTACCACCACAGGGCGGCACCCTCCACAGCAGAGCACACAGCACACAGCGGTAAGGCAACACACATTGGTGAATTGCGCCGGATAAAATGTGCACCGCCGAGATCGCGAGCGAGATAATGGCGGTGGCTTAGCGTCCACCACGCACCACATCGTTCAGTATCGGCTCATCGAAGCAGACATCGACCGCAGGGATACCACACTTGAATGTCAGGGCATTGCTATCAGGTCAGGCGATGTCAAGCTCGAAATATTAACGTTTACATACACCCTGTCAGTAGCTACCCGGCATGATATCACCCTGGAATAGGTGCCCTCCTCAGAGGTGAAAACCGTATGGCAGTTGGTGACTTTAATGCGCTCCATGATCTTTGGCATTCATGCCTGTCAAACTATCGTAGGGGAAAAGACTTGGCTGAGCAGATAGACGATTCGAATTTCTGCACAATGAACGAAGACGCACCCACCAGGATTATGGCCAGCTGCTGCAGTTCGCCAGACATAACAATAGGCAGCGCTGGTCTGATAAACAGCGCATCATGGCGACCTGTGCTGACCTTGGCATCAGATCATCTGCCCATAGTCATCTCGATCGATAAACCAGCCGACCTTGGTCCCGCGGAACACCGGACCTGGTTGAAAAGGCTTCGCGGAATATACTGAAAGCACCTTCACTGCGCTCCCCACACCAACCGACGTCCACATAGGTGATCGCAAGTTCCGCAGGGTTGTCACTGCTGCTGCAGCTCGCCTCGTACCAGCAGGATGCATAGCAGGATGCATGTAGCTTCGCCTCTGGTGTGAGTACGCATTGGTCAACAGTGATGTCACTGCCCAATAGACGAAGTGCGGCGACAGGGTTGAAATATCTTTCGGCGACCAGGCTTCGTCGGACCCGGAGCAATGCGCGAGCTATTTTAGCTGGCAATTTATACTGCATCCTCCGGCGGACAAAGCCAAGCGTCGGGTGACCAGAAGGCTGCACAAACTGCTAAAAACCAGTGCACCTCTTGTTTTCACTTTCGGTGAAGTTCAGAAGTAAACGGGTATCTCTCCGAGCTTTCTCTTTTCTTCACTGCTAGGAGCCTAACCCTCTCGCCTACAAAATCCTTTGCGGCGAATAACACCAAAATACTCGGAGTAACCTTCGACAGTCTGCTCTCCTTCTCTGTGAGCGCAACCGCAATTGCCAACAAAGTAAAGAGCCGCAACAAGGTCCTCAAGTCGCTAGTCGGCAGTACTTGGGGCAAACACAAAGAAACGTTGCTGGCAACATACAAGGCAACTGGCCGGCCGGTTCTGAACTATGCAATGCCCGTGTGGTCGCCGGAAACTAGTAGAACGCAGTGGATGAAGCTGCAGACGACACAGAACCCTGCACTTCGAACAGCGACTTGATGTCTTCTGATGTCGCCAGATCACCAACTGCATGACGAGGCGAAAATTATCCCCATTAAGGAGCACAACACAATGCTCTGCAAGCAATTCCTCGTAGGGAGCTACAGACGTGGACACCCGAACAGAAACTTGCTTGCAGAGGAGCCCTCTCCTAGGCACGTCAGATCTATATGAACTGACGGACGACATGCCCTGGCCGGCACAGGGGGTCAGTCTCAAGTTATGTAGACTCCAGACCTATGAATGTCGTTCTAGGCACACAACCACCTGACATCGATGAGACGAAGCTTTGTCTGCCTCCGGAGACTAGAACCACAATAGTCTAACTTCGCTCTGGCTACAGCAGCAGGTTAAACTCATACCTGAGCAGATTAGACCAAGATGCGCCAAATGAGTGTCCGGCATGCAGAGAGACACCCCACGACTCGAAACATCTCTTCGTATGCCCGCATAACGCGACACAACTAACGCCTCTGTCCCTGTGGACAGACCCTATAAAGGCTGCATGCTTCTTGGGTCTTCCGTTAGTTGAGCTTGATGACAACGACTAAGATATTAACCGATCTGGGCAGGGTTGTTGTAGCCGCTACAACAAAAACAACCAAACATGAGNGACTGAGATATTAACCGATCTGGGCAGGGTTGTTGTAGCCGCTACAACAAAAACAACCAAACATGAACATGGCGGCCAGTAAGTTAAAACATTTTGATTTTAATTCAAATTTTTCTCAAACGGCTTGTCAAACCTTCAAATACCCCCATACAAAACACAAATGTATTGAAGCAAAGGGGTATTTCGCTTCGTTTGTCAAGCCACTTGTGTTATGTATTTCGCTTTTACAAAGGACAAATCAGATTTCTGAAATAAATGTGAAAAGAAATATAAAATAAGAATATATTGCACTATGCCTTTTTTGACACAAAAATGAGAGAATTCGAATTGCATGCATTTTTTGCGAGTTTGGTTGACTATTTTTCGGATTTGCCCATATTCTTCTTCTTCTTATTTGGCACTGTAACCGCCTAAGCGATTTTGGCCGAGTTCAACAAAGCACACCAGTCGTTTCTTTTCTGTACTGACGCCAATTTGAAATGCCAAGTGAAGCCAAGTCCTTCTCCACCTGGTCTTTCCATCGCAGTGGGGGCCTACCTCATCCTCTGCTACCACCAGCGGGTTCCGAGTTGAATACATTCAGATCTGGAGCGTCGGTGTCCATTCGAACGACATGGTCAAGGCAGCGGAGCCGCGGTATTTTAATTCGCTGCACTATGTCCATGTCATTGTAAAGCTCATACAGCTCATCGTTCCATCGCCTGCGGTACTCGCCGTAGCCAACGTGTAAAGGCCCGTAAATCTTCCGCAAAATCTTTTTCTCTAATACTCCAAGAGCCGCCTCATCGGATGCTGTCATTGTCCATGCTTCTGCGCCATATACCAGCACGCCCATGATGAGTGACTTAAGAAAGGACTTTACTCCTGAATTGCCTACTCAGTCCAAAGTAGCACTTGTTGGCAAGAGTGACTCTGCGTTGGATTTCCATGCTGACATTATTATCGGTGTTAATGCTGGTTCCCAAGTAAACGAAATTCTCTACTTTCTCTAAATCATAACTGTCAACAGTGACGTGGGTGCCAAGGCGAAAATATGCTGACTGTTTGTTTGATGATAGGAGATACTTCGTCTTCTCCTCGTTTACCACCAGACCCATTCGCTTTGCTTCCGTTTCTAACTGGGAAAAGGCAGAACAGACTTCGCGGTTCTTGTTACCGATGATGTCGATGTCATCGGCGTACGCCAGCAATTGCACGCTCTTGTAGTAAATTGTTCCTGAGCGGTTGAGTTCTGCAGCTCTCATTATCTTCTCCAACATCAGATTAAAGAAGTCACATGAAAGGGAGTCGCCCTGTCTGAAACACCGTTTGGTGGCGAATGGCTCGGAGAGGTCTTTCCCAATTCTGACAGATTCTGACTGGTGGTACTGCTCAACGCCATTTAACACAGCCGTATCAGTTTGGCGGGGATGCCGAATTCAGACATAGCGGCGTATAGGCAACTCTTTTTAGTGCTGTCGAAAGCGGCTTTAAAGTCGACAAATAGGTGGTGAGTGTCGATCCTTTTCTCGCGGGTCTTTTCCAAGATTTTACGTATTGTGAATACCTGGTCTATGGTGGGTTTGCCAGGTCTGAAGCCATACTGATAAGGTCCACTTAGTTCGTTGACGGTGGGCTTCAGTCTTATAACATAGGCTAGGAAGCTGATCCCGCAGTAGTTGGCGCGGATGGCGAGGTCGCCTTTCTTGTGAATTGGGCAGAGCAGACTTAAATTCCAGTCGTCGGGCATGCGTTCATCTGACCATATTCTGCATAACAGTTGATGCATACACCTTATCAACTCCTCGCCACCGCACTTGAATAGCTCAGCTGGCAGGCTGTCAGCTCCAGCAGCTTTGTTGTTTTTCAGCCGCGTTATTGCTATTCGTACCTCGTCATAGTCAGGCGGAGGAACATCGACTCCGTCATCATCGGCTGGGGGATCGGGTTCTTCTCCACAACTTTCCGTGTTGCTACCATTCAGTAGCGTGGAAAAGTGTTCCCTCCATAATTTAAGTACGTTCTGAAGATCGGTAACTAGGTCACCATTGTTGTTCTTACAGGAGTACGCCCTGGTCTTGAAACCTTATGTAAGTCGCCTAACTCTCTGGTAAAATTTTCGGGCATTCTTCCTGTCGGCCAGCATTTCAAGCTCTTGACACTTACGTATTTCGTTCTCTCTTTTCTTATTGCGGCAAATACGTCTCGCTTCCCTCTTCAGATCCCTGTAGCGGTCCCACATGGCGCGCGTTGCGCCCGATCGCAGCGTACCAGTTGTTCTTTCGGGCTCGCTGAAATCTGGCTACTTCTTCGGGGGCGGTACTTAATGAGCGGGAGATGTGGTTCCACTTCTCGCATATGTCCTTTTGTAGAAGAGTGCTCTCTGAGAGCAGGTGTGAGAGTCGAGTAGCGAATGCATTGGCTGTCTGCTGTGATTGCAGCTTTTCGACGTTAAGCTTTCCTTGCATATTTGGGCGCACATTTTTTGCTGCACAGAGGCGGGTGCGTATCTTGGCTGCACCAAGATAGTGGTCCGAGTCGATGTTTGGCCCTCGGAGTGTACGTACGTCCGAAACGCTGTATCTCTTTTTCATTGGAGCCTGTTTTTACGTGGTGGGTCCCAAACCCAACGCACAACCCATTGTTGGGACGGGGGTGGTTTCGTAACCGAATACACATTTATAAAGCGAGCCGCCTGCTCCAAGACAGACACCCGCTTGCAGCCTCACCTACTGGTGAACAGACGCTGCAGACTTCAGTGAGCCCTTAAACCGAATAAGTCGGAGTGGCCCCACCAAAGCTCCCTCTCTTTCTGCCGTGACCCAAGGCTCCACTCGGATTGGTTACCGCATCTCGCACATGGGTTGCTGACGTTGCCCAAAGTGCGCGATCGAGGACGCCAGAGTCGGGATTGAGTATAGCCATTGCACTCCAATCGCCCATATTGCCGTCCATAAATTGGAGCGCCTAGCGTTGCGTTCTCCATAGTCAACGAGTGTCAGCGCACGCTAGTGATGAGTAAGCAAATCAATGTTGCCAAATTCCCATTTTCAAAAATTAAAGGGCTGTTCAGGAGGCACCTGAAATTGTGCATATGGAAACTGTGTATACGAAATAATGCATATGGAAAAAACCGAAATAATGCATATATGCACAGTTTCGGTTGAAAACCGCAATAATGCATATTAGAAAAACCGAAATTATGCATATGCACTCTTTCGTTTGAAAACCGAAATAATGCATATATGCACAGTTTCGGCTGAACACCAAAATAACGCATATGAAAAAGTCGTTTGAAAACCGAAACAACGTATATGACAAAAACGAAGTAATGCATACATGCACAGTTTCGGTTCAAAGCCGAAATAATGCATATGACAAAAACCGAAACGAAAACGAACTTCTTTCTGCATAGGCAGAATGCGGCCGCGCTTAGGGATTGTAACCCTTACTAAAAAGAACTCTATTTTCTCTGTTGCCGGAAACGAAGGGCGGAAGTATTTTTGCGCAGAACTTTTTCTGCGTAGGCGGCCTTCGGCCGCGCTTAGGGATTATAACCCTTACTAAGTAGAATTCTCCTTTCTGTGTTGCCGGAAAAGGGGACCGGAAGTATTTTTGCGCAGAACTTCTTTCTGCGCGGTCTTCGGCCGCGCTCAGGGGTTATTACCCTTACTAAGAAGAACTCTCCTTTCTGTGTTGCCGGAAAAGAGGGGACGGAAGTGTTTTTGCGCAGAACTTCTTTCTGCGTAGGAGGCCTTCGGCCGCGCTTAGGGATTATAACCCTTACTAAGTAGAA
>NW_016158710.1:21572-21861 GCF_001687245.7 Rhagoletis zephyria
AAAACCGAAATAATGCATATGGTAAAAACCGAAATAAAGCATACATGCACAGTTTCGGTTGAAACCGAAATTATGTCTAAATGCACAGTTTCCATATGCGCAATTCCGGTGCCCCATCTTCGTGTTCTGNCGGTTGAAAACCGCAATAATGCATATTACAAAAACCGAAATTATGCATATGCACGCTTTCGTTTGAAAACCGAAATAATGCATATATGCACAGTTTCGGCTGAACACCAAAATAACGCATATGAAAAAGTCGTTTGAAAACCGAAACAACGTATATGAC